>NW_018227714.1:36844-71328 GCF_001263595.1 Phalaenopsis equestris
TATCTTGTAAAAATATTTTTATTCAAAAATTTAGAAATACTCCGAGCATCATATTTAGGTACACCAATAGCTTCAATTTATTTGCACATATAATCAACAACAAGTAATATATATAAGTTTCCAAATGAAGGCATAAATGGTCCCATAAAATCTAATCCTCACACATCAAAAATTTTAACTTCCAATGTGTAATTTAGAGGCATTTCATTTCTTCTGAAAATATTTCTTACTCGCTGACATCGATCGCATGTTTTAATATATTCATTAACATCTCTAAAAAGAGTAGACCAATAAAACCCAGCTTACAAAACTTTATCTGCAGTTCTACTTATTCTAAAATGTCCTCTAAATTCAGAATCATGACATTTTTCAATTATTTGTTGAGTTTCTTCATAAGGCACACACCTCCTAATAATAAGATCTTTATATTGTTTATATAAATATGGTTCATCCCAAAAATAAAATTTTGAATCATATATAAATTTCTTTAATTTTTTATTCTTAACATCTGGTGGTACCACAGTTTATTCATTATATGAATATTATATAATTGTTCTTCACGAGAATTTTCTAAAATTTTATTTGCAAAATTAGTTAATATTTATTTTTCTAGTCTAGACAAATGATCAGTTATTTGATTATAATTTACCTTTTTATCAATTACCATAAAATTAAACTCTTGCAGAAGAAGTATCCATCTAATTAACCATGGTTTAGCATCCTTCTTTTGCATCAAGTATTTGATAGCAGAATGATTTGTATGCACTATACATTTGGTTCCAATCAAGTAAGGTCTAAACTTATCAAAGGCATAGACAAAAACTAATAACTCTCTTTCAGTAGTAGTGTAATTAATTTGAACATCATTTAGAGCTTTACTAGCATAATATATTACTTTAAAAACTTTATTGTGTCTTTGTCCTAAAACAGCTCCAATAGCATAATCACTAGCATCGTACATTATTTCAAATGGTTTCTCCCATTTAGGTGGAACTATTATATGAATAATGATTAATTTTTCTTTTAATAATTCAAATGCTTTTGTGCATTCCTCCTTAAAATCAGATTTTGCATCTTTTTTTCTAAAAGTTGGCATAATGGCTTAATTATTTTTGAAAAAAATTTTATGTAATGCCTGTAGAAACCAACATGTCC
The DNA here is from genome assembly GCF_001263595.1 of Phalaenopsis equestris. Classification (NCBI taxonomy): domain Eukaryota; kingdom Viridiplantae; phylum Streptophyta; class Magnoliopsida; order Asparagales; family Orchidaceae; genus Phalaenopsis; species Phalaenopsis equestris. The sequence continues at coordinate 38,000 of NW_018227714.1, forward strand.
TAAAAAACTTCTTACCCCTCTAACCGTAGTAGGATGTGGTAATTTTTCAATAACTTGAAGTTTTGCAGGATCTACTTCCATGCCATTTTCAAAAATTTTATGCCCAAGTATAATTCCTCCTGCAACCATAAATTGACATTTTTCCCAATTTAGTAATAGGTTGATGTTTTCACATAATTCCAGAACTTTTTCTAAATTATTCAAACATAATTCAAAGAAGTCCCAAATACAGAGAAATCATCCATAAATATTTCTATTTCATGTTCAATCAAATTACTAAAAATTGACATCATACATCTTTGAAATGTTGTAGGTGCATTGTATAGTCCAAAAGGTATTCTACGAAATGCAAATGTTCCATAAGGGCTTGTAAATGTTGTTTTCTCTCGATCCTTAGGAGCAATTGTAATTTTATGATACTCGGTATATCCATCTAAAAAGCAGTAATATTTGTTTTCAGCCAATCTATCCAACATTTGGTCTAGAAAGGGTAAAGGAAATTGATATTTCTGGTTGCCATGTTTAATTTTCTATAGTCTATACAAATTTGCCAACCAATAACTTATCTTATTGGAATTAATTCGTTTTTCTCATTTGCTTCAACGATCACTCCTACTTTCTTTGGAACACAGTGAATTGGACTCACCCAAGCACTGTCTGAAATAGGATATATAATTTCAGCATCTAACCATTTTAAGATTTCTTTTTTAACAACTTCTTTCATCATTGGGTTTAATCTCCTCTAAGGACCAGGGTTCGTGTTGTTCGTCTAATAGAACTTTGTGCATACAAATTGAAGGATGAAGGACTAATTCCTTTAATAATATCTGCTAAAGTCCATGCAAAAGCCTTTTTATATCTTTTCAACATTTCTATTAATTTTTGTTCTTGAATTTTAGATTACTCAAAAGATACAATAAGAGGCAATGTAGATGAATCTCCTAAAAACACATATTTTTAATGGGCAGGTAATACTTTCAGTTCAAGTTCAGGTGGTTTAATACTTGAAGGAATAAGATTTTTATTATCATTTTCCAACAAATCCAAAGTTTCAAATTCTCACTGAATATAATTTAAATTCTCTTCTTTTATTTCATTCTCATTCTCACAAAATTCTTCTTTCCTTAATTTTTCTTCAAACACTTTCTTAGATTGCTCATCACTTAGATAATCAGTAACTTCCATCCTAAAACATTCATTATCTTTTTCTATTGCAATATATTTCATAGCTTTGCCAATATTAAATGTTACTTCTTGGTCATTAACTCTCATTATTAATTCTCTTTTTTGCACATCTATCACAACTCTCCCTATTGCAAGAAATGATCTCACCAAAATAATACTAATTTCTTTATCTTCCTCCATATTTAATACTATAAAGTCTACAGAAAAAATAAATTTATCTACTTTTACTAATACATCTTCTATAACTCCTTAGGATAAGTTAATGATTGATCAGCTAACTAAAGAGTTACAGTAGTTGGGGAAATCTCTCCCAAATCTAAACATTTAAAAATTGATAGAGGCAAAAGATTGATACTCGCTCCTAAATTACCTAAGGCTTTTCCAAAAAAAACTTTTCAACAATTGCACCAGGTATAGTAAAACTATGTTGACCTCACTTTTGGTTGAGGTTTAGTTTTTTCCTCTTTATTAACCTAAGGTCTAGCCATAGGACTTTCCTATTAACTATTCTTAGAAAACTAGACATGGAACTCTCACCATTAGAAATTCTACACTCCTCTTTACTCAACTTGAAGTTCCAGATATTGGTCCTAACCTCTAGCACTTAGTAGGTGGGGTCACTATGGGGGAACTCAAGATGAGTTACCCTTAGGACTGTTGGACCTTAGGGTTGACCCCGGGTGTTGGTCTAGGGCTTAAGGTACATACTTGCACTTATAATTACTCACTATCCTAAACTTAAATTTCTAGGCTTTGATCCTTTAATACTTTTGGGAGACTCCTGTAGGTGGTCCCCTAAACCAATTAGCCTTGGGCTAAGGTTTAGCTAAGACCACTACATAGAGGACCCAAAAAGGGGTTTTCATTGGTCCATAGCTTATTGATGTTGGTTGGCATTTCAACTCTACCAAGACACGCAAACTACCTAAAATCACCAAAATTGGCCAAATTACCAAAATACCCCTCCTAACCCCAAAATTCCAAAAATTCCAAAAAATCCCACAAATTTCCAAACCTCCCAAATATTCCTAATTTCATTTTTCCCAACTATCACATGACCCAATTTGGCAAATTTGACCATCTTTGACCAAAACCCCAAAATTGCCATTTAAAGGCCCATATTTTCCCCAAATTACCCCAAATGTCTATCCAATTGGTCTCAATTTACCCCAATTTCAATTCTAAGCTCAAATTCACCCTTGATATGACCAATCTAGACCAAATCCAAGATCAATTGGTCCGTGATTTAAACCTAATTTTGAGCTAAACCAAAAACCCAATTTTGGCCCTATGACTTGGTTCCACCAAATTGAACCCATAGTCCACTCCATTGGCCACGATTTTTTGTTGAAAAACCTTCATAACATACCCATGCATCAAAATTGACCTTTAATTGGCCTTGGTGAGACCTCAATTTCATTTCATTTCAACATAAGTCCAAAAACCCCAAATTGGCCATGTCTCAAAATCTCACCAAATTGAGGGCCTTAACCAAAAAATTTCCACTCTATCCCTTCATGAAAAATCTTCACAACATCTCCCTTGATCACCTGGACCATTTGATTTGGATTTAGACCAAGGCTAGCCCAACCTAGACATATGTCTAACCCAACATGCCCAAATTGGCCAAATTTCAAAAATCTCTCAAATTGACCTACCAATTGAACTCAATATCACTTCAACCCTTCACCAAAAATGTTCATAACAATCATCTACACAATGTTGATCAATCAATTGAGTCAATTGACATGCCTAGACTAGCCCAAACCCAAGCTTTGATTACTTGGACCCACATTGAACCCATGCATTAAAGGTGGTCTAACTACGCCCAAAGTCATCAAATAACTCCACCTCGGCCATTGGTTAGACCCTAAGACTGAGCCAAAACCCATCTAACCCAAGCTAGATGAGCCATGGACCAAACGTCCCCAAACTAAGGGATCTTATTTAAGATACCCTTACAAAAACTAAACCCCATTGCATTAAATTACTTTGACAGATTCCCCTGGATGCTCTGAGCACCTAGCCACCTCCCCCTGCCATGGTCGGCTGGCCAAAAGCTCAAAACCAAGAGCCACCCCCATGGGACTTCACCCAAATTAAGCCTAGAGTCTAGCTCAGACAAATTAAGTTGTAGAGCTCCTCTTCCCTCCACCTAAGCACCACAATGCACCCCCTAATTGGCCATGACAACCACCCCTTAGCCATTTTTATAAAAAGCACCTCCCACGGCCATGGGAAGAGGTGCTAAAAATTTCTTAGAGAGACCTCTCCAAATTGACCATCGAGCTTCCCTAAGATCCCCTAAGTGCATTCCAATTGTTTTCCCTCACAAATTTCCACTGTCAGAGTTCAATTTTGAGCTTGAAATCTTGCCGAAAACTAGGATGGAGCCCAATACACCTCTACAGTCCACCAAACTCAAATTAACTTCACCCAAACTTTCACAACAATGAAACGAGCTTAAGCCCCATCAAATTCCCCTCTCACACAGCCTCTACCATAGCTCTAGACCAACACCCAAATCTGGCCGTGATAAAAATAATACCTAGGCCTTACACCAAAACCAAAACCAAATGTAAAATTAACCAAGATAAAATTCACCCCCACAACATTCCAATTATAAAACAAATCAAGATTTAATCACAAACATCACATAAAACTACAACTTCAACTAAATTAAGACATCTCTATCGGATGATCGGGAATCTCTCGGAGGAGGTAACCTATGGTTGCTAATGAGGCTTCCCACGGTCTAGTGAAATTATGGAACTCATTAAGTTGAGTTTAGTAAGCTTATTTGGGCTAAGTGAATCCAATAGAAAATAGTGGTACCAGAACGAGGAAACCGTAGGTTCCTAATCGGTGTCTCTCTAATCAACTTGAACATGCCCCCATAAAAATTTAAAGAACTTCAACCATAGGGCCACCTGATTTGACATTATAACTTTACACACTAGAAAACTCAAACTCATCGCAGCAAGCAAGGAGGAGCTAGCATGGTGGGCAGCACGACCATCTTCAACAGCAAAACCTATCTTCCTCAACTAAACCAATCTTTCTTTCTTAGATATAAACAACATAGCCATAGGACTTTAAGGTTGCTTGCTTATGCAACATAAATCCTCACTTTATCTTTAGGTCTTTGTATAGCCCTTATATACAATATAAGCCCTAACTCGTCTTAGGATTCCGATGTTGCCGTTTGTCACGACCTAAATCCTCACTTCGCGATCTAAATCCTCACATTTTCCAGGCTATTTGTTTGATTGTTTCACACAAATGTAAGCCCTAACGAATAAAACTGGCAGGATAAAACACTTAATTTTTTTTCTCCTCAAAACTGAAGCCCAACATTAGGATAGCTTGGGAAGTCATCGGGGTTCTCCTCTGGATCCATGACATCCCCTAATTCTTCCTCCTTTGGATTCTACAATAAAATGTTCCAAATTTAAACCAATCCCCTTTCACACCTCTACGTCCGATCTCAATCACTTAAATTACGTGCTCCTTTAAATAATTTGGCCTTAAAACTCTTCTTATGAAAACAAAAATACAACTATTTAACATGCATAATCTACTTATCTAAAAATATGAAGAATTTATTATAATTTAAATCTCAGTGGAACAAAAAATAAATGAAATCAAACATAATTTTAGAAATAAGAAAAATTACTGAAATTTAGAATTAGAATTACTCACTTCAACCTGTCTATCTATCACAACTCCTTGAAAGCTTTTATTAGTGCAACAACATCTAACATATATATATATATATATATATATTTCCTTCTGAAGTCGGCGACGGGATTTCTATTCCGGTGACCGACAGCTTCTTACGGGCAACTCTCCAACCAAAAATAGCGTCGACAAACTACCATGATCTTTTCACTTTCAGGAAGCTATTTTTGAATAATAGCGCTACACTCTTCATTGAGTGTAGCGATCCCATGATCTGCAAACTTCCTTTTCTTGTTTAGTATATCTTTCATAAATTTCACATAACTTGGCCTTTGTTCCAAAGCCACAATGAAAGGACTATTTATCCTTAACTTTTTAAGGATTTCCAAAAATTTTGTAAATTATTTGTCTTTATTCTTCTGTTTCAATCGTTGAGGAAACGAAGGTAATAGTTTTTCTAAGGAAACTTGTGTTTGTTCATTGTCATTATGGTCACTTTCAATCTCATCCTTATCCTCATAGACTTCAGTTTCTCTTTGAATTTCTGTTTCACTTTGTAATTGAATATCTTTAATTTGATCCTTATTTTGAACTTTTAGAATAACATCCACAGTACTCGGAAGATTTCCTGAAGGCCTGTTACTAAGTGCAGTAGCAATATGTCCTAATTGATTTTCAATATTTCTAATAGCAGCCCCTTGATTTTGTATTTGATTTCCCATATTCAACATTACTTTTTCCAACGTCAACATCTTTTTTTAAACTTATGGGTTATGGTTAAATCTAAGAGGATAATAAGGTTAATAATTAGGATTTCCTTGGTTGTTTAAATTTCCTGAGGGGTTCACCAAATTCTTATAAATATTCCAACTAAAATTATGGTGATTTTTCCATCCATCAATGTCATAATTAGAATCGGGATTGTTATTTTGATTATTTACAGCATTTAAAGTTTTATAAGATGATTGAGTATAAGATGATTGAGTATCAATTGAGTATCAATTATCTACCCTAGTGAATTTTCCTCTAATACTAGTGGCATTTGAGAATAGTTCACTCCAATTTGCTCAATCTTTTTTTATATAGCAGTAATTTGAGATGCTAAAATATACATTGCATTAAAGTCATGAATACTAACTACTCTCTTAAGATTTACCCCTTCAAAGGGCCATTGAAAATTGTTAGTAGTCATTTCATCTATTAAAAGAGTATGTTTCATCAAAAGGTTTTGACATTAGTGATCCTCCTGCAGCAGCATCTATAATATATTTAAGCGATCCTACTAATTCATTATAAAAAGTCTGAATTATTAACCAATCTTGTAAAGCATGGTGTGGACATTTTCTAAGGAGATCCTTAAATATTTCCGAGATCCGACATTTTCTAAGGAGATCCTTAAATATTTCCCAGGCTTCATATATCGATTCCCCTTCAAACTAACAAAAAGATGTAAAATTGTTTCTACGCTTAGCAGTTTTCAAGGGTGGAAAATATTTAGCCAAAAATTTTTATGATAGTTCTCCCCAAGTTCTGATAGATCTAGGTGCTAATGAATTTAACCAAGCTTTAGCTTTATCCCTTAATGAAAAAGGGAAAAGTCTAAGCCAAATAGCATCATTAGACGCTCCATCAAGGTGTTCCTCCAAACTGATTATTTTGTAACATTTGGATAATAGCAGGTTTAAGCTTAAATGAATTAGTAACAACATCAGGATTTTGAATAGTTAAGTGAAGTTCATCTACTGTAATATTAGCACAATTTTTTAAAAGTTTTTGTCAATTTTGATTTATTTGATTATCTAAGTTATTCTCCATTTTGTTCAAATTTTTAATTTCTTTTTATTATTTTCAAATTTTTTCTAATAGTACGTTCTAATTCTGAATCGTAAGGTACTAAACCTTCAGATCGAATATTTCGCATAAACAAATATAATAAACAAATAAAAATTTCTTAAAAATACTCTTAAATATATATAGGTATATATTTTTTTTTAATTTTTGATTTTTTATATTTTATGTCTGAATTTCCTAATTTACCATATCTATTTAATTTACCGTTACCTTCCCCAACAACGGCTAAAAAAACTTGATGTCCGAAAATATAGTTGTGAAAATTTATAAAGCTTACCCCACTTTACAATAGTGTCAAAATCTTCAAATGGTATTTTATAAATAAGAATATTAAACACTTAATGTTGGCATTCTACGCAAGTATACGTATCGTTATCAAGTAATATAAGACTTTCTATTTAAGCCCCAAATATCGATCCCACGAGGAAGGTTTAAATTTGAAATGATAAATTAACTAGGAAATTCACAGAAATCAAATGAAATTACTGTCACTAATTTTGAATGTTTGAGATACTATCAGAATTAAATTATTAATTACTAGCAAAATTTAAATGCAAAGTTTGAAACAGTAACAACTAAACTATGTTTATATGATAAAGTTTTCTAATATAAAAAAGCATCTTCATACTACAATGAATTTTTGGTAAAATGAAATCAAATAAATGGTTTAAATATATATTGTGCCAAATAGGAGCAATGTTAGTTCTCTAACTTGATTCAGTGTTATAGAAAATAATTGGCTAATCTCAGGTTTAGTCCTAAATCTGTGGCTAGGCTTGGAGGATACTGGCTCTCACTCCAGAGCTCCCACCTCCCTTCCCCTGAAAGCTAACTCTCGCTTTATTTTTTAAACACTAAGACTGAATTGGGGATTTTAGTCTGTCACCCTAAAATCTACAATTCTACACCAAACAATGTATATTTTCTTATTTATTTACACGTAATTCCATGAATGAAACACTCCTTCATGGAATTAAATGTGATTCTCACTCCATTGTAGAACTCATACTCCATTTCTCGTATCATATGTTCACAACATATTTTAACAATTCAATTGTTCAGATTGAAAAGTAAATTAAGAATAGAGTTGAAAAACCATCAAAATTTATTTTATATTTTAACATTGGAACATCCAAATTATCTCTTCATTTCACCATATCTCATATTCGGGAGAAAGATAAAGGAAACTACTTAGACTTCATGAGAAAGATACAACAAAACATAAATTTCATATATAAAAAAAATTTCATACATCAATAATAAACAAACAATACTTATCTAAAACTCTTTATTAAATAAACTCTTTTGTAGCCACTCTTAGAAAATTTAGGAAGAAGAAATCTCTCACTTCTCTCCCTCTCCAACACTCTCAAAGAAGAATTCACACTTAAACTCACCACAAAAACTCAAAACTATAAAGAAAATAAATGAATAATAGACTCTAAGTGGCTATATGGAATGTGGAATAATGTGGAAGAGAGTGGAAAGTGGTTCCAGGGTGTGAAGGGGGGTCTTTTCTGATAAATTTTGGCTCTAAATAGAGCCTATTGTCGGTTTTCCAATAAGTGCATCAATAAACTCTTCAAATAGTGTCCAAATTTCTCAAATATTCTAAAAATAGGCGCAGGCACCGTCGACGCCCATTCTGGCACTGTGGACGCCAGTAGCCATTTAATTAATTATGTGCTCTCTGTCAAATGGCACAAGCACCGAGTCTGGTGCCGTCGACACTAAACATTTCTTCTAAAGCTCCATTTTGACTCCAAATTCCATCCTTTTTGCTTCCTTTTTGCTCCAACTCTTAAAAATCAACAACTTGTAATAAAATATGAAAAATATCTTCCTTTAAAGTGTAATATTACCAAAAATGAGTATAAAATATAGGTCTAAAATGCATATATTTTTCGTGTATCATGCTTCTATATCGAGATCATCTACCTCGCGAGCATCTACTTCTAGAGGTAAGTCTACTGAAACTTGGGATCAATTATTGAAGAGGATGATGGATAATATTAATCGTGTATCATGCTTCTATATCGAGATCATCTACCTCGCGAGCATCTACTTCTAGAGGTAAGTCTACTGAAACTTGGGATCAATTATTGAAGAGGATGATGGATAATATTAATTATACCTCAGATAAGGTTCAAAATCTAGAGCATTTCTTAGAACATATTGATGGGTATGCTAGAAGACATAGCGATTATGAAGAGAAATTTCACTCATCTTTTGAAAGCATCATTAGGGGTAACCAAGAAGTGGAATTTTCTTCATATCCAAGATACCCTAATTATGTGCCTAGAGATGTCTGGAATAGTGGTAATTCAGATGATGAGTAGGAGGACTAAGTTATTTTTATATTTGTATGTGATAGACTACGTGGAGTTAACTTGAGACATTTGAATTTGCGTACTTGTTTGGACTATATGATGTGTTGGATTTTTTGTTTAATTTTTATTGTGAAGTTTGTGTTTTGTTAGTATTTTGTTTTAAATTCTAGGGTAATAATTGTTGTTGTGTGTTGAGTAATGTGTTTTAGTTAGTTAGGATTGAAGTTACTTCTATGTCTTTTGAAAAGTTGAAAATCTTACTAGCTTTAATTTTAAACTTTAATTTCAGAAAATTGCTACCCTATATTTTTCTCTTATCTTGTTAGTGTGTTTGTTTGTTTTTATGTCTGTACCGACTACATAGAGTCTAATGAATCTCTACATGTTGAATTAAAATTAAAATGATAGAAAATTGATCAAAAATTAATTTTATTCTTGTTTTTAGTTTTATATTTGTATAATTAGGGTATAAAAATTCTTGTAAGCATATTATTTTAAATTTTATTCATGCTTATATGTATCTGCTGCTAAACAGATTAATCTTGTTAAAAATTTAAGTTTGAGGGGGAATGAACAATATTTTCAAAATTTGAATTTTATTTTTTCTCAAATGTGATATATGTGAATTTGATTTTAAAAGAAAAATGATCGTGTACATGAAGTTATATTAGGGAAATAAATTTTGATTATAGAAATGAGCAACAAAAATTAGTTAAAATTCATAGTAATGAAGAAAAACTTTTAAGTTAAAAATTTTTAGTGTAGAAAATGTTAAATATAGTGTATTATCTTTAGTAAGAAAATATGTATTTTTGAAAAAATTAGAAATTTAGACTTTTATTTTCAATACTTAATTTCTTTTATTAAAAATAATTTTCAAAACTATTATTATATTTATAAGTAAAAGATTTATATCAGGACTTTGATTCAGAAAAAGAGAATTAGAATTCAAAACTATTAAAGCCCTATCTAGATATAGTAATCCTTGCCTGAAAAAGAAAAAAAGAAAAAGAAAAAAAAAAAATAAAAAAATAAGGGAGGAGAAGCATGAGGATTAGGGCCTATTCAAAAATTGGTTCCACATTTGATCTTTTTAAATTATAAGACTTGAGAAACTATTAAGCTTAAGGATATAATATAGAGGATATAAGCTTAAGGATATAATATAGTAAGTAAAATTATTCTTAATAAACTTTTTTTAAGTGGAGATAATAAAAGGACTAAATTCGATATTTGGAAAATCTATAATTTTTCTGAATTAGATCAGAACTCATATTTTCATATTTCTTAACATTAAAAATTTCTAAACTTTAAGTTGGTTTCATTTGCTAAATATTTTTTTCTAAATTGGACTACTATATTTCTAAATCTATATTTTAGTAACCTATATTTCTAAATCTAAATTTTAGTAACTCCTAAGGAAAATCATATACATATCATACCTATTTAGTTCTTAAAGATTGAAGTGTCACTTGAGGACAAGTAACATTTTAAGTTTGGGGGATTTTGATACATCTAAAATATATAGTGTTTTTAGACACATTTTTATACCTATTTTTGAGATATTTAACTTTAATGAAAAGTATTTGTGTGTGTAATTTGTGTGTTTTTTTTCAGGTACAAGCAAAAAAGTGAGAAATACTAAAAGAAGTGAAAAATGATCAAATTTGGAGAAAAAATGCAAAAATGGTGCAAAAGTGTTTTGGCGCCTAAGAACTAGATTCGGCGCTTAAGCGCCGGTGAAACAAAAAAGGCCGTGCCTAAGCATCAAAGGCACCGTGCTTAAGAGCCAGAGGTAGTTATTTGATGGGTTAATTCATTTTACTGAGTTTTGAAAGGACATTTGAGGCACCTATTAACTAAAGAGGGTAGTTATGACCACTAAAAACAAAAATATGGTTAAAAGACTTGTGAAAGGAGGCATCCCTTGGAAAATACATCGAATCAAGATACATTTTGAAGAGATACCAAGGTACCTCTTGGAAAATTATAAAAGAAGGAAGACGAGAGAAAAATGGGGGGAGTCTTGAGAAGTTCATGAAATTCTTGAAATAGTTCATGGAGAAACTTTTCGAGAGATTTTTCAGGCACCACAAATTTACTTTTTTCTTTTTATTTTTAGTTTTATTGTGAGAGTTAAGAGTGTTGTAAGAGAGGAGAGATTCAAATGAACTTCAAGGGTTTGGTGGAGGATTTGAGATAAGTTTTTATCTTTGTTTTTAAACTACTTTTGGTTTTAATCGAGACTTCTTGTTGGTTTGACAATGATTTTTACTTTTAAACTAAAGTGTGGTTTTATTTTCTCCATGGATTCTAAATAGTTTTCTTTATCTCTCTCCTTAAAATGATAATTAATTAAAGTGTTGGATGGAAGTTATGGAGAGTTTTAATCATTAATGTTGGAAGAAGTTGTGATGATTTAATTCCTTGTACTTGATTTACTTCTTTATATAACTCATCTAGATGTTAAAATTTGTTGTGAGAACATGTAAGAACCGGGATGGTATCGTCTCAGTCAACAAATAGATAGAATCACATGAGGTTGTATGAATGAGAATGTAATTCATACGATTTAATGCAAATAAATCGGGAAATAATCTTTGAAGGGTGTAAAGTTAGAGGACTTTAAAGTGATAGGCGAAAGCTCGCAACTTGGTTTATTTTTTTAGGTTCTGATACGAGATGTTAGCCCCCAGGTGGATGGAATCGAGGGAACTCTAGAGTGAGACCTGGTATCTACCTAGCCAGTCGTCAGAACTATTCAAACTTTAAATTAGTCAATGTTCTTTATAGCATCTCAAGTAAGGGTAAAGAATAATATTGCTCCTATTTGGCACAACACAATTTGAATACTTCCACAATAGAATTCTTATACTTATTACTGATTCATGATAAGGAAAAAGATATTTCATATTTAGTGATTTTCTTTTACATAAACTTAAGTTATATTTAGAAGTTATTTCTGTTTTGTCAAAATATTAAAAATACTAAAAAGAATTGAATTTAAATTACGGTAAAAATATCTATAGTTTAAGTAATTGTCTTTTTGAACTAGAAAGTTTGTTATTTAGATGTGCACATTGTGAACACTCACTGTAGATTCAAAATTGGGGGCTTAATCAAAAAGCCCTATATTACTTTATAACGATATGTATACTTGCGTAGAATCCCTGACAATAAATCATAATAACTTTTTTCTATATATATATATATATATATATAATTTAAATTTTTGTTTTCTTCAAGACCAAGTTATTGGTGTTGTTGTAAAGTAGTAAAGATAAGTGAAGAATATAATTGCATACATTGTTATATTGTTGCATATAAACAGTCAGGATTAGTTAACTTAAAGATCTTGAATCATAAACTAGGGGAAATGATATGAAAGAAAAAATCATAACCCTTAAATAAACCTAAACTCTACAAACAGGTTAACTTGGTGACCTAACCTAATTTTTTAGTACAATGCCCCCTCGGTCAAGATAACCATGACTTTCCTTCATTATGGGTCCATTAGTATCATTAAATTATTAACCAATTAATTATTAAAAGTTCTTCTCTATTATCATAATGATATCAAATGTAGACATTATTAGTATAAGGTGTTTCGAGGTGTTTTGTCAATAACCATATGTTACTTCATCCTAGGGCACCTAAAAATTAACAATGAGTAAGAAAAACTTCTTATATGTACTAGTATTTAGCACTAATGAAGGGTACTAAATAATCTAACTTAGGCTTCTAGACCGGATTATTCTAGAGTGTGGGTGATCCTAGGTTTTGTTTATAAGTTGGCTAACATAAGCTTCAAAGTTGATCTACCTAGTGGTGTTTGATGTGATTTAATTTAGTAGATTTTAAAGATTATTTGGAAGGTCAATATTGAATTCAATTCTTATTTTAGATTCTAGTTTGTCAATCAATGTGAAAATTATGGTCTTTTAGGTTCAGGTTCTAATTTTTTATCCTAGCTTGATGGGTTCCATTGACTTTTCCTCTTATGTTTTACTTATAATATTTGGTTTGCTGTTTTATGATAAATCTTACTTGCTAGAAAAAGATTCATTTAATCCTTTCATATTACACCCTTCAAACTTAAATTTAATTCACATACTTGATTTTCCAAGATTTTTGTTTTCATATGCAGAAAAAGATAATTTTTTTAAATATTTTTGTCACGCCAAACATACTATTAAGCATCTGAGTGAATCCAACTTGAGAAATGTGTATTTTGGAATTGCTCATGACTTATTTGATTAAGATTTAGACTTATAAATAACATTTTTATGAAAGGGAACATGTTTATTTATGTGCATATGTATAAACATGCATAAGTCTATAATTTTAGTATGAGAATCTATAATATTGGTGAGCTCACGAGTAGATTTTGCCTTAGTTCTAGAGAAAAAAAAAGTTGTGTGTGGGCTTTTTTTTTGTTATTTTAAAGAACTTTTGTTTCTTAAAATACTTTACTTTGCTTATTTAGGTTTTGAAAAGATCTACATAATTTTCATTTTAAAATATTTTAGTTAAGTTTAAATTTTATTTTTTAAAAGTATTTTGTTAGTTTTTTAATTTTTTTTTTTCTTTTAGTTTAAGGAGAATTCTATTTAGGTTTTACTTTTTAAAAAAAGTTTCGAGTTTGCTTTAGAAAAGTTCAATTTAAATTTTGAAGAAGTTAAAGTTTTGTTTAATAAATTTTTATTTGAGTTTTGTTTTGAAAGAGGTTTATGTTGGAAAAAAGATTTTATTTTTTTTAGAAAATTTGTATCTTGAAAAGATATTATGATTAATTTTAGAGAGATCCTTTGGTTTTGAAAATATTTGTTTCAAAAAGATTTTTTTCAAGATTTTATCTGAGCTTTTTCTTAAAAAATATTTTTATTTTGTTATATTCTTAGAAAGGGTTGTTGTTATAATTATTGTTATTGAGATTTTTATTTCAGACATAAAAATAAGTTTATGAAGATATTAGAAGCTAGAGCACATATAAACTTATTCTTTTATTATTACCCATTTCTTAGAGCTCATTTTTAAACTCTATAAAAAAAATTTGATTTAGAGCACATTAAATTTGAATGAATCTTCACAAAAAAAAAAGAAAGAGTTGATGATAATAATTGTTTCTTTTAAATGCATAGAATATATTGCTTTGATTATGTAAACTTTGAGGTTATTCTCTAACTATCTACCTATGAAGATAATCGTTCTTGGGCATGTAAGCCTAACTCTAACTTTTGCTTAAAATGTAAACATCTCAACTTATATTTTTAGCATGGAAATATGAAAATCTTTACTTACATTTTTAAATAAGGCATACCACTAGCACATGATAAATGAAACTGACAAATGATTTTTTTATAAGACATGAAATTATCAAATAAGTTTTCTATTGCATGAGAAATCGAGCTACACATGAATATTATTATTATTATGTTTTTCTTGCATAAGAAATGAAACTAACACATGGAAATTATTTTTTGAAAGAGACATACATATAATCACATGGCCTTTTTTTTTGCATGGAACGGGAAATGGGACATAAACATCATCACAAGAGTTTCTTTTTGCATGGAACATTGAATGATACTAAAGTTAAGATTCAAGCCATGTGAAGTAAATATATGTTTGGGTGAAGGCATCTTCTTGGTTAGATAGGGAGAGAAAGATGTGGTTAAGGTTAGGGTAGGGTTTTGACTAGGGTAAGGAATAGAAATTTTGAATTTTAGCTAAAGTGAAGAAGGGCTGATTTAGTGCTTTGGTAGGGTGAGGAAGGGGAGGTTTAAGGTTTTGAAAGGGTGAGGAAGAGGAAGTGTAGGGTTTCAGCTAGGGTGAGGAAGGGCTGATTTAGTGTTTTGACTAAAGTGAGGAAGGGGAAGTGTAGGTTTTTGCCTAGGGTAAGGAAGGAGAAGTGTATGGTTTCTACTAGGGTGAGGAAGTGGAATTGTAAGGCTTTAGTTAGGGTGAGGAAGGGTAGTGTAGGGTTTCGGCTAGGGTGAGGAAGGGTAAGGTTTCAGCTTGGGTGACGAAAGGGAAGTGGCACATGAAATTGATTGTTTTACACAAAAGAAAAGTACATAAAGTTAGTACATGAAACCTTACACATGAGAGCCTTATATATGAGAATCCTACATATGAAAATTTTACCCATGAGGGCACAAATGCATAAAAAGATTATACGTGAAAGTAAACTAATTATGGAGATCCTACACATAAAATGAGGCACACATGTAAATCTCATTCATGAAATGAGAATATACATGGAAATAATATGACATAAACTAAGCATGGAGTCTAAGTGTTTCACATGTAAGTCCAATACAAGAAGAGAATATATAAAGATCATATAGAACAAACTGAGTATGGAGTCTAAGTTTTCACATGACAGGAAAGACACTTGCATAATGAAAACACATGAAATAAAGTTAAGTGACATAATAAAAACCATTTAAGAAAAAAACAAAGATCTCATGAGATGACTTCTAAATAGGTAAGGCACATAAAGAAATGTATGAAGGACATGTATAAGAAAAAAAGAAGAAGAAGAAGAAGAGTGAAAAAAGAAATATAGGAGACGTAAAAGAAGAAGTAGGAAGAAGAAGTATTGTATTAGTTAAGGGAGAAAGAAAATGAAAAAGAATGGAAGAGAAATAGTGGAATAAATATAAGAAGAGTAGAAGAGGAAGAATAAGATCAAAGAAGAAGAAGTATATGAGGAGAGAGTAGGAGTATGAGGGAAGTAGAAGAAAAAGTAGTGTATCAATCAAAGAGGAAGAAGAAGAAGAATGGAAGAGAAGGAGTGGAAGAGAAAGTAGAAGAGAATAGATAAAAAGGGAAAAAATTGAAGAATAAGAAGAAGAAGAAATGCAAGAAAAGAGAGTAGAAGAAGTATGAGAGACATAGAAGAAAAAGTAGGAAGAAGGAAGCGAGAAGTTAAGAAACCCACAATGAAGTAAAGAGGCTATAGAACAACATTGAAGAGGAGCCGAGTGATCCCAAAACTACTTATATGCAACAGTATAACAATAATTCTGATTATATTTTTCACTTATATTTCTTTATTTCGCAACAAAACCAAAAACTAGAGATCTTGAAAACTAGATCTTGAAGAAAAATAAGAATTTAACTTTTAATTTATTAATATTGGGATACTACGCAATTATATGTAACGTTATCAAGTAATATAGAACTTTTTGATTAAAACCTGAATATCGAACCCATAGGGAAGATATGTAATAAGTACTTTTTGGAAAACTTTCTATTTTTAAAAAGACAATTATTTAAACTAAAGACATTTTTGTAGTAAAGAAAGTTTAAATATTTTTGGTAATTTTAATATTTTGACAAAAATAGAATAAACTTAAAAAGATAACTTGAGTTTTTGTAGAAGAAAAGAACAAAATATGAAAATATCTTTCTCCTTATCATGAATCAGTAATAAGTATAGGAATTCTGTTGTGGAAGTATGCATATTGTGTTGTGCCAAATATGAGCAATAATATTCTTTACCCTTACTAGAGATGCTATAAATAACATTAGTTAATTTAAAGTTTGAATAGTTTTGAAGACTAGCTAGGCAGGGAAGATATTAGCTCTCACTCTAGAGTTCCCTTGATTCCCTCCACCTAGGGGCTAACATCTCGTATCATAACCTAAAATAATAAACCAAGTTGAGGGCTTTAACCTGTCACTTTAAAGTCCTCTAACTCTACACCCTTCAATGAATATTTCCCTATTTATTTGCACTCAATCATATGAACTACATTCTCATTTATAAAACATCATGTGATTCTTTCCAATTGTTGACTAAGACAATACCAACCCAGTTCTTACATGTTCTCACAGTAAATTTTAACATCTGGATTGGCTAAATCAAGAAGTAAATGAAGTATATGGATTTAAATCATCACAACTTCTTCCAACATTAAAGATAAATACTCTCCACAACTTCCATCCAACACTTAATTACTTATCATTTTAGGAAGAAAGATAAATAAAATCATTCAGAATGCATGGAGAAAACAAAACCATACTTTAGTTTAAAAGTATAAATCATTTTTAAACCAACAACGAGTCTCAATTAAAACCAAAAGTAGTCTAAAATAAAAGATAAAAACTTATATCAAGTCCTCCACCAAACTCTTGAGGTTCCTTTGAATCTCTTCTCATTTACAACACTCTCAATATAAAACTAAAATTAAAAGGATAAATATGTGGTGCCTGAAAATCTCTCCAACTAACTCCCCAATTTTAGAACTTTCAAAACTTTCCTAGTACCTTCAGGACTCCTTTCAAAGTCTCAATCTTCCTTCTTTTATAATTCCCTAAAAGATGTCTTGGTATCTCTTCAAAATGTGTCTTGATTCGATGTATTTCCCAAAGAGATGCATCCTTCCGCAATAATTTTTTTTCATGGTAGTTGTAACCACCTATTAAGCCAATAGGTGCCTCAAAAAGCTCTTCAAAATTTGACAAAGCTGAATTTACTCATCCAATAACTGCCACTGGTGCTTAAGCGTGGGGCCGCGGGGCCTCTGGCACTTAGGCATGGCCATCTCTGTTTAACTGATGCTTAAGTGCCAAATCTGGCGCTTAAGCGCCAAAACACTTTTGTATATTTTTCATCTATTTACTCCAAATTTGATCCTTTTTCACTCCTTTAAGCATTTTTCACCTTTTTACCTGTACCTGAAAGAAAAATACAAAAATACTTTCCATTAAAGCGCAATATCTCAAAAATAGGTATAAAAATGTGTCTAAAAATACTATATATTTTAGGCTTATCAACGAGACACCAAAATAGAGGATTGACCCGGCTTGCAATACGCAGATATTTACACTCCTTAATTTGCCAAAAACTTGACCCAAATTATATTTAGCGACTAGTGAGAACAAATGTAATATGATTAAAGAAATAATTTTCTCACTAAGGGTACTACGCAAGTGTACGTATTATTTCGAGTAATATAGAGTTTTTGTTAAAAACCTAAGTATTGATCCCATGAGGAAGCCGAAAACAAGTAAACAATAAAATGAAATATAGGAATTTTAACTTTACAAAAAATTTACTTAAGAATGCATCAACTATCTAAAGATGAAAATTATGTTTACTAAATTCTACAATATGCAAATAAAAGTATGCAAATAAAAGTAACAATATGCAAATAAAAGTAAATGTAATGACTTAAACAATATATATAAAGAGACTTTTTCCATGACAATAATTCATAATCAATGAAGGATTTCAAAATTTATTTAGAAACTTAATTGTAGTTTTGTGAAAAATAGTAGCATACCTATTGTTTTACTTTCTTTCGAATTGTGCAAAGAACATTGGCTAATCTAAAGTTGGTGTCGACATGTATAGTAGGGTTGGGTAGGTTCTAGTCTCTCCCTTCTAGATTACCCACTGTACCCTCTCTATGGAACCTAGTAGTGACCCTTAGTTCCAATCTCTGGACCAAATTGATAAAAGAATCTATTATGTCACTGTAGAAATATCAATTCTACGCCAAACAAAGCTTATCTCCCTATTTATTTGCACCCCTTTTTAGATAATCGTGACTATTCTTTCTTAGGTAGAATGTGATATTTACAAGTCAAGAATTCTTAGTCATTTTGGGTCTATAAGTTCTTCAATAGGTTTTAACAATACAAGTGGTCAATTAGTAAAGTAAATGAAGGATCAACAAAAATATCATTTGTCGGTGCTCTTTTTGGTTGGAGAGTTGCCCGTAAGAAGCTGTCGGTCACCGGAATCAAAATCCCGTCACCCGCTTCGGAAGGACGTTTTAATTTACATATATATTTAGTTTTATAAAAATAAGAAATCAAACTGACCCCATATTTTTTATAGTTTAAATGAAAGAGTATTATACCTCAAATTCAGAATCTATCCCGAAAGATAAACACAAGACTTGAAAATGAGGCTCGATCAAATAAACTAAGGAACATATGACGTTTGTTTGGTCTGTGAAACCTTTATATTTGCCGACAAGTTCCCCTATTTAATATAAAGAATTAAATAGGGTTTATATCAAGCTGGGTTCATCTATCCCGAAGGATAAACACAATACTTGAGGATGAGGCTTGATGAAATAAACTAAGAAAAGTATGTCGTCCGTTTGGTCTGCGAAACCTTTGTATTTGCTGACAAGTTCCCCTATTTAATATAAAGGATTAAATAGGGTTTATTTTAAGTCGGGTTCGGACATGCTTCCTATAAGCGCAAGCCCCTATAATTAATTACATCTTAAATAACTGAAGTCACCTAAGAAGACTCTCGATAGAAATCAGGAAATACTATCTTCAAGGAATTTTAAAGGGTAGGACTTTTCAATGAAATCGGACGTAGAGGTGTGAAAGGGAATTGGTTCAAATTTGGAACAATTTATTGTAGAATCCATAGAAGGAAGAACTAGAGGTTGTCATGGATCCAGAGGCGAACCTCGGTGACTTCCCAAGCTATCCTAATGTTTGGCGTCAATTTTGAGAAGAGATATTTAGGTGTTTCATCCTGCTAATTTTTTTTGTTAGGGCTTACATTCGTGTGAAACTATCACATAAATAGCCTGAAAGATGTGAGGATTTAGGCGGTGAAAAATGACAACCTCAGAATCCTAAGACGAGTTAGGGCTTATATTGTATAGTGGGGTTATACAAAGGCCAAAAGATAAGGTGAGTATTTATGTTGCATAAGCAAGCAACCTCGAAGTCCTATGGCTTTGTTGTTTATATCTAAAGGAAGATTGGTTTATTTAAGGAAGACAGGTTTGTTGTTGAAGATGGTCGTGCTGCCCACCATGCTAGCTCCAAGCTCCTTGTCATGATGAGTTTGAGTTTTCTAGTGTGTCAAGTTATAATGTCAAATCAGGCGGCCCTATGGTTGAAGTTCTTTAAATTTTTATGGGGCATGTTAAAGTTGATTAGAGCGACACCGGTTAGGATCCTACGGTTCCCTCATTCTGGTACCACTATTTTCTATTGGATTTACTTATTCCAAATGAACTTACTAAAATTAACTTAATGAGTTCCATAATTTTATTTAGACTGTGAGAACCCTAGTTAGCAGTCGTAATTAAGGTGGCCTAATTATCCCACATTGAACCCATGCACTTAAGGTGGGTTCAACTTGGGTTCGTGTTTAACTTGGGTTTAGGCTAGGCTAGCCATGTCAATTGACCCAATTGATTAATCAAAATTGTGTATATGATTCTTATGAAGATTTTTGGTGAAGGGTTGAAGTGATTTGGACTTCAATTGGTGAGTCAATTTGAGAGATTTTTGAAATTTGGTTAATTTGGGCATGTTGGGTTAGACATGGGTCTAGGTTGGGTTAGCCTTGGGCTAAGTCCAAATTAAATGGTCCACATGATCAAGGGAGATGTTGTGAATATTTTTCATGAAGACATAGAGTGGAAATTTTGGGGTTAAGGCCCTCAATTTAGTGAAGTTTGGGGACATAACTAATTTGAGGCAAAATTAGGGATTTTTGGACTTAATTTGAAATTAAATGAAATTGGAAATTCAACAAGGCCAATTGAAGGTCAAATTTGATGTGTAATAATGTTATGAATATTTTTCAACACAAATTGTTGCAAATGGAGTAGGCCATGGGTTCAATTTGGTGGAACCAAGTCATAGGGCGAATATTGGGTTTTATTTGGTCTAGATTGGTCATATAAAAGGTGAATTTAAGTTTAGAATTGAAATTATAGGAAATTGAGACCAATTCGATAGACATTTGAGGTAGGTTTGGGAAAAAAATGGGCCTTTAAAGAGCAATTTGGGGGTTTTGGTCAAAAGTGGTCAAATTGACTAAATTGGGTCATGTGATAGTTGAGAAAAATGAAATTGGCAATATTTGGGAGGTTTTGGGAAGTTTTGGAATTTTTTTGGATTTTTTGGAATTTTGAGCTAAGGAGGGGCATTTTGGTAAATTGGCCAATTTTGGTGATTTTGGGTGTTTTCAAGGTGCTTGAAATGATTTTTTGAATCAATTTGGTTATTTTAGGTAGATGTGGGAATTTTTGCCAAATTTGGGGTCCCAAAGGTATGTAAGTAATTTGGGGGAATTTAGGGGCAAAATGATAGGTTGGGTATCTTAGTAGAGTTGAAGTGCCAACCACCATCAATAAGCCATGGACCAATGGAAACACCATTTTGGTTCCTCCATGAAGTGATCTTAGCCAAACCTTAGCCTAGGGCTAATGGGTTTAGGGGACCACCTACATGAATCTCCCAAAAGTATCAAGGGACCAAAGTCAGGAAATTATGGTCAGGAAAGAAATTATGGGTTTAGGGTAGTGAGTGATTGTGAGTGAAGTGAGTGCCTTAAGCCCTAGACCAACACCTAGGTCAACCCTAAGGTCCAGTAGTACTAAGGATGACTCATCTTGAGTTCCCCCATAGTGACCCCACCTACTAAGTGCTAGAGGTTAGGACCAATATGTGGAACTTCAAGTTGAGTAGCTAAGAGTTTTCTAAGAATAGTCAATAGGAAAGTCCTATGGTTAGACCTTAGGCTACTAAAGAGGAAAAACTAAACCTCAACCAAAAGTGAGGTTAACCTCATCACAATTTTTAGGAATAAAAGAATTTCTAAACAAAATCAAAATCACTTACTTAATTACTTCATATTACAAGGAGAAAGAAAAGAAAACTACTCATGAAGCATGGGGACAACAAAACAAAATATATTTATAAAACTCCAATCTGAAGTACAAAACTTAAGGACAAAGATACAAATACATATATGGAATGTTCCCTCAAGCACTCCTTTGAAGTTCTTTGACTTCTCTAACTTCAATAGCAATTAAAAGACTCACAAACTCCAGAAATAATAAAGACTCATAAAGAAAATTTCTCACATCTTAACACACTCACACACTATGATACTCTATAAATCCGACCCCCTAGCTGTTTGGAATTAATACATATTTATAGAGCTTCAAAAATAACTAAGGGTTGCTTCAAACATCTCTTCAAAATTTGGCCTCATTCAATGAATCTTCTAGAAAGTAATTGTGGCACCTAGGCGCTCAACTGTCGTGCCTAGGCTCCAGTCAATTTCAAGATCTAGCACCTAGGTGCTAGATCTTGGCACCTAGGCGCCAATTCGGCTGGTTTGGTACTTTTCTCCAATTTAGTCCATTTTGCTCATTTTTACTCTTCAACTCTTTTTTTTGCAGCTGCAACCAAAAACATAAAAATACTCTTCTTTAAAACATAATATCCTCAAAATTTGAGCATAAAATGTGCATACAAAATAGGCAATTTTTAAGAGGATCAATTCCCCCAAACTTAAACGTTACTTGTCCTCAAGTAAACTTTCTTACTATATGTAAAAAATATAACTTATGGAAGTGAGTTTTACTTTAAGATTTCTATAATTTTTGTTTTATAAATGCAATAGTGAAACTTTAGAAAGATTTTTAATAACATAGGTTAAAACTAGAATGTAAAAATATTTAGTAGTCAAGTTTAAGAATTTTGATTTCATATTTATTTCAAAAATACTTGTAATTTGTCATATTAAAGATACTTAGAAAAATTACATGAAATAGAATATCATGAGAACTTTACTATTAAGGATGCTAATACTTTCATAAAAAAGCTTAGAAATGTAATTATGTCGCTTTCCTTAAGATGATTTAAGTGAAGCCAATTTTTTATTTGGCATCTCCTCAAGCTTCTCCTCACATTTATTTTTCTTTTTGCATTTCTTTTCTTTTTTCTTTTCCTTTTCCTTTCTCTTTTTTTTTTTATATCATGTGAGGATTACTATATTTGGATAGCCTTAAAGGATTTTGAACTCCACCATCCTCTTTTTAAAGTAAAAACATTTTCACATTTCGTTACTTGATAAATGTGTATTATACTTAGAAAAGAGTTTTCATAAAGTATCAATTCTTTCTTTTCAAATAAGAATCCAAGATCTTTAACATTCCCAAAAATATCTCAAACCCAAACTATTATAAATAATTTACATAGAATAGTAAAAGCAAAATTTTATACTCTTATACTAAATATCTCAAACCCAAACTAATCTTGTTATTAAGAAAATTTTTACCTAAGTTTACTATATTATTTATAAACTCAAAAATATAGTTATGTCAAGCTATCTCAACATACCACAGGTTATGATAAAATAATTTTTGAAAATATATTTTACTTAGGACAAATAAGGTTTAGTTTTAAAAATTTTCTCCCTTCCCCCAAACTTAAATTTTAAATTAGTTTAGACTAATTAAGTGTATAATAAGCATGAAGAAAGAGAAAAATCTTAAATTTCTAAGCCGGAGAGTGGTAGACAATTAATTTTAAAAACAGATATATCATGAAAATTTGCAATGTAAAAGAACTACTCTATCACATATCCAATTCTAAGCAAAAGAGTACCAAAAGTAGCAAGGAAAATAAAAGTGTAGAGCAATAAAACATACACAAACAATCCAAAATAAGATAGATCTAGAAATCATAATTATTATAGGATAGGAAACGGATCTAATCCACTTTCTCATCATCATCATCATCAAAATCAAAGGAAATATCTTCATCCATAGATCTGCGACTCTTAAATGGTGTAAATTGAGGGCATGTAAGAAATTTAATTGTATGGTCTTCCTTCTTGAATTTCACCATTGTCTTGTCATAATCAGCATCATGCTCACTCTTCTTTATAACAAAATCTGCCATATGATCAAAGTTGCTGTCTGTATCCTCCATACAACACTACATCAAGAACATATCATTCTGGTGTTCCAAATATCTTTTACTCAATACATCCCAGACTCCAGATGGTGGCTCAGTAGCATTGGAAGTAGAAGGTCTAGGCAAGGAAAATACTATCTCTCACTCTAGAGTTCCATCTTCTCCCTCCACCTGGGGGCTAACATCTTGTATCAAAACTTAAAACTAAATTAAATTGGGCACTTTAGCTTGTCACTCTAAAGTCCTCTAATTCTACTCCCTTGAAAATATATTTTCCTATTTATTTACAATCAACCCCATGAACTACATTCTCCTTCATGAAATTAATATGTGATTCTAACCATTTGTTGACTAAGAAAATACCATCTCGGATCTTACATGTTGTCACAACAAGTTTTAACATCTTAATTGGCTAAATCAAGAAGTAAATGAAGTGCAAAGTCTTGAATCATCACAACTTCTTCCAACATTGAAGACTATTACTTCACACAACTTTCTTTGAGCATTTAATCACTTATCATTTTAAGGAAAAAGATACAGAAAACTACTCAGAATTCATGGAGAAAACACAATCACACATGAGTTTAAAAGTAGAAATCATGCACACAAACATAAAATCTAAATTAAAAACTAAGTGTGGTCACAAAGATAAACACTTATCTCAAATTCTCTCCACCAAATGTCTTGAAGTTCCTTTGAATTCTTTTCTTTCTCTCACAATACAAACTAATACTTAAAATAAATTAAAATAAAATAAAGGTGGCTCGTGGCAATGGGCGGCGGCGGTGGTATACTTTGGTGGATAGTTGTTGGCCCCTCCTCTTGGAAAATCTAAGTCTTTTTTTATAAAAATCCAAGGGGTGCCTTGGTGTCTCTTTAAAAAGGTGTCTCCATTCAATGAATCTTCTAGAAATTGCCTCCTCATAAGCCAATTGGATGAATTTTTATGTCTATGGGCTATTTCCCATGTTTTTATCAAGGGTTGCTTCAAACACCTCTTCAAAATTGCACTCCAATTAATATTTCTTCAAATATTTCCTTAAGTAACTAACTTTGCCGCTTAAGCGCAAGGTACTTAGGTTTTGGCGTGGATCATATGATGCTTAGCCGTCAATCCTAGGCGTTTAGACGCTCCAGTTCATCTTTGCACATTTCTTCATTTTTGCTCCAAGTTTGACCTTTTTCACTCCTTTTAGTATTTTCATCCATTTGATTGTACCTACATAAAAAATACACAAATTTCTTTCATTAAAGCGCAATATCTCAAAAAATAGGTATAAAAATGTGTATAAAAATATTATATTTTTTATGTGTAACAATACATCTCAAGCAACTTGTTGTGTAGATTGGAAAGCTCCTCTTCAATCTTCCCCAACTTGCTCATCACCTTCTCTAAACTCAGTGCCAAGAATCAATTAAAATAAGTTTAGGCATCATTATGAACAAACATATATTTCTAACTCCATTCTCTCTATTCTCCATAGAAGGAAGTAAGATCTCCAACCCTTTCTAAATTCTCTTCTCAGGTCAAAATTTTGAAGGAATGAAGATTAAGGACAAAGGCTAGGCAGTTTTCTAGAGAAGACATGGAGAAAAAATTACTTTGGATGTTTTCCCATGTCTAGAAACTGTGGCGCTAGGCGCCAGTATCACAGGACTCTGGTGCTTAGGTGCTAATTGTTGGCACGTAGGCGACAGTATCCAACTGAACACTGATTCGCCTATCATAAAATTTCCTCAATTTCCAATTATGTTTAATACCTTAAATAGTGTTAAAAAGAATGCTACTAAAGCATAGTATAGTCACGATACTACAACAATAACAAACAAAAATCAAATCACACCGACAACCATGGGTTATCTCCCACAAAGCACTTGGTTTAACGTTGTCAGCCTGATGTATCCAAATGTTTTACTCGGATAGACCCAGCATCAAAGTCTCTTTGTAATAGGGTTTGTTTTCTCTAATGCAAGGCTTCAACCTATGTCCATTTACTTTAGTTATATGTCCAATTTTTGGATTTTTAATCATTGCATCCTCATAAGAATAAACTTTTATCACAATAAATGACTCCATCCACCTGAACTTAAGTTTTCCAAGAAATGATTTCAATAGTGTACTGTATAATAAAACTTCTAGTCCATGCTCAAAATTCTTTCTTAAAATCTTTTGATCATGATATTAATTTGAGCATTTTCATAAGATCCATTACTAATTTGCTCGAGCTCATTTAATTACAATAATCATTTTTCTCCAGCATCCCTTAAATTATAATTAAATTCTTTTATCGCCCAATAAGCTTTATGCTCAAACTCAACTGGTAAATGACAAGCTTTTCAAAATATGAGCCTATAAGGAGACATTCCTATAGGAGTTTTATAAGTAGTCCTATAAGCCTATAATACAGAAATAAATTTATCAAACCAATCAGTTCTTATAGTATTCACAGTTTTCTCCAAAATTCTTTTGATTTCATGATTTGATACTTCTGCTAATCCACTAGTCTAAGGGTGTTAAGCTATGACAATCCTATGTTTAATTCCATTATTTATAAGTAATGTATCAATTCTAAAATTCTTAAAGTGGCTTCCCCTATCAGTAATGATCACTCTTAGAATTCCAAATCTAGTGAAAATATTTGTTTAAAAATTTTGCAGCACTCGGAGCATCACAATGAGGCAAGGCTATCGCTTCAATCCATTTAGACACATAGTCAACAAGTAATATGATATAAATCTTTCCTGAAAATGCTGCAAATAGTCCCATAAAATCTAAACCCCACACATCAAAATTTTCAACTTCTAAAGTAAAGTTTAGGGGCATTTCATCTCTTTAGAAATATTGCCAACTCCTTGACATCAATCACAAGTTTTCACATAAGTATTAACATCCTTAAACAATGTAGGCCAATAAAATCCAGTGTAAAATTTTAAATGCAGTCTTATCTATTCCAAAGTGTCCCCCAATTCAGATTTATGACATTTTTGTATAATTTCTAGTGTTTCATTAATTGGTACACATCTTCGAATGACTGAATCATGACATTTCTTGTATAAATAAGGGTCATCCCAAAAGTAAAACCATGCATCATACATAATTTTTTTTTTTTGGTGGCTTGTTAGTCTGTATGGTAGAATATTACTAACTAAGTAGTTAACTATATATGCATACCACGGTGTATGCCACTCAGCAACACATAGAGTTGTTCATTGGTAAAATTCTCATTTATGTTATCCTCATTGTTCTTTTCTTTTCCATGTTCAAGTCTTGAAAGATGATCAGGAATTTGATTATCAGCTCCTTTCCTATCCACAATCTTAAAATCAAATTCTTACAAAAGAGGGACCCACCTTATTAATCTTGGTTTCGCATCCTTTTTTGACAAAAGATATTTAATAGCGGAATGATCAGTATGTACAATACATTTAGCTTCAAGTAAATATGACCTAAATTTATCAAAAGCATATATTATTGTCAACAGCTCTTTTTTAGTTGTTGTCTAATTAATATGAGCTTCACTAAGAGTTTTGCTAGCATAATATATAACTTTAAAAATCTTATCATATTTTTGTCCAAAATAGCTTCAATAGCACAATCACTTGCATCACACATTAATTGAAATGGTTTTTTTCTAGTCAGGTGAAACAATAATAGGTGCAGTAATTAACTTTTCCTTTAATAAATTGAAAAGTTTAAGATAATTATCATTAAAATCAAACTTAGTATCTTTTTTTCTAAAATATGGAAAAGAGGCTTAGCAATTCTAAAAAAGTCTGTAATATACCTCCTATAAAATCCAAGATGTCATAGAAAACTTCTTACAATAATTATTGAATTAGGAGATTGTAATTCAGTAGTAATTTGAATTTTTGCTTCATCAACTTCTATATGATTTATAGAAATTCTATGTCTCAATACAATCCCTCATGTGACCATAAATTGATATTTTTCCCAATTGAGAACTAAATTCATTTCTTCACAGCGTTTTAGAACCTTTGGTAAAAGATCTAAGCATGAATGAAAAGAGGTTCCAAAAATTGAGAAATCATCAATAAACACTTCAATTCCTTTCTCAATTAAGTCTAAAAAAATAGACATCATACACCTTTGAAAAGTTGCAGGTGTGTTACATAAACCAAAGGACATTCTTCTAATAGCACATTCTTCTAATAGCAAATTCTTCTAATAGCAAAAGTCTCATATGGACTTATAAATGTAGACTTTTCTTGATCCTCTAAAGCAATAAGTATTTGGTGGTAATCAAAATATTCATCCAAAAAGTAAAAGTATTTATGTCCTGTTAGTCTATCCAATATTTTATCCAAGAAAGGTCAAGGAAAGTGATCCTTCCTAGTGACGATATTTAATTTTCGATAGTCAACACAAATTCACCATCCAGTGACTTGTATTATTGGATATAATTTGTTCTTTTCATTTACGACAACAGTTACTCCTCCTTTCTTAGAAACACAATAAATATGACTAACCCATGCACTATCTGAAATTGGATAAATGATCTCAGCATCCAAGCACTTTAAAAGTTTTTTTTATCACTGCTCTCATCATAGGATTTAATCTCTTTTCAGGATCAGCCCTAGGTTTACAGTCATTTTCCATTAAAATTCTATGCATGCAAATTGAATGACTGATTCCTTTAATATCTGCTAACTTCTAGCTAAAAGCTTTTTTATCATTTCTTAATGTCTCCAATAATTTTTCTTCCTGATCTTTACTTAACTTTAAGGATATTTTAACAGGTAAAGTAGATGAATTTCCTAAGAATGCATACTTTAAAAGCTTAATAAGAACTTTCATTTCAAGTTCAGGAGGTTTTTCAATTGAAGGGATTATGGATTTACTATTTTCAGTAGTATCCAAAGTCTCAAAGTTTTTTTGAACATAATTAGTGTTTTCAACATTTATCTCTGATGATTTTTCTTCTAAATTGCCTTCAGATTCACTATCTATTCCTCCCTGATCTAATATCACTTCATTTTTTTCCTCAAAAATGACTTCACATTTTTCTTGATAATGTTTAGCAATCATATAATCCAAAATATCCATCCTATAACACATTTCTTTAACAGGATACCTCATTGACTTTAGAACATTAAATGTTACTTCCTGGTCATTAATTCTCAAGGTTAACTCTCCTTTTACACATCAATCATAGTACGTCCAGTAGCAAGAAAAGGTCTCCCCAAAATAATAGGAATTTCCTTAGTTTCTACCATGTTTAGCACAATGAACTCCACAGAGAAGATAAATTTATCCACCTTAAAAAATACATCTACTATAATCCCTTTAGGATAAATAATAGATTAATTAGCCTAAAGGGTTATAGTAGTGAGAGAAATCTCTCCTAAGTCTGACCTTCAAAAAATTGATAAAGGCATGAGATTAATGCTAGCTCACATATCGCATAACGCTTTTCCGTAAAACTTCTCTCCAATCACACAGGGTGTTGTGAAGCTACCAGTGTCTTTAAGCTTTTTATGAAGCTTATTTTAAATTATTCCATTACTTTTTCCATTTAGTGCAACAGTCACATAAGCTTCAAACTTCTTCTTCTTATTTAATATATCTTTCATAAATTTAACATAACTAAGCATTTGTTCCAAAGCTTCCGCAAAAGGAATATTGATTGTAAGCTTCTTAAATATCTCAAAAAATTTTGAAAATTATTGATCGAGTTTTTGTTGTCTCGGTCTTTGAGGAAAAGGATGTTGCCATCTTTCTAAATCTTTATGAGTTGGAGAGATAGCTTGTTTTAATTCTTTAAAAATAGTTTCTTTAGGTTCTTCGGTTTCTCTCTCTACTTTAATCTCTTTTGGACTTTCAACTTTTAATTCATTTCCACTCCTAAGCTGAATAGCTTTAATTTGCTCTTATTCCATTCATTTGTCTTTAGGATTAACTTCAACATTACTAGGAAGTGTTCCCTGGGGTCTATTGTTAAGTACGTTAGCAATTTGTCCCAGTTGATTCTCAATATTTCTTATTGCAACACTTTGGCTTTGCATCTGATTACCCATTTGCAAAACTGCTTCTTCTATATAAAACTTTTTTTCGTTAAATTGTGGGTTATTAAAGCCAGGAGGATACGAAGGTCGATAGTTAGAATTAGCCTAATTGTTCCAGTTTCCTATTGGGTTCACTTGATTGTTCCTGCATTGCTGATTTCCACCACCAGAATTGTTCTAATTAAAATTAGGATGGTTTTTTCAATCTGGGTTATAAAAGTTTGAATATTTGCATGTAATGTTTTTAAAATGTTTCAAATGATTGAGAATCATTGGTTTGTCCTAATAAATTTTCTTCACTAGCTTGAGGTATTTGAGAAAAATTCATGACATAATTATCTAACTTCTTAGATAATAAAGCAACTTGAGCTACTAAGATGGTAAAAGCATCATTATCATGAATACTAGCCACTCTTTTGGATTTGTTATTTCTGAGGGCCATTGAAAATTATTAGTGGTCATTTCTTCAATTAAGGTTTGAGCTTGATCAAATAATTTTGACAATAAATATCCTCCAGCAGTAGCAACAATTATAGATCTAAGGGATCATATTAACCTATCATAAAATATTTGAATAATTAACTAGTTAGGTAAAGCATGATGTGGACACTTTCTAAGGAATTCCTTAAATCATTCTCAAGCTTCATAGACTGACTCCCCTTCAAACTGAATAAAAGAAGTAATATCATTTCTAAGCTTAGCAGTTTTTTAAGGCGGAAAATAATTAGCCAGGAATTTTTGTGTCATTTCTCCCCAAGTTCCAATAAATTCAGGTGTTAATGAGTTTAACCATATCTTAGCTTTATCCCTTAAGTAATTTAGAAAAAGTTTAAGTCTAATTTCATTGTTTGATATGTCATCGTATTTGAAAGAAGCACAAAGTTCTAGAAAACTCGCAAGATGTAACTCAGTTGGTGTTCCCCCAAACTGATTGTTTTGTACCATTTGTATTATTGTAGGATTAAGTTCAAATGAGTTAACCACTACAACAGGGATTTGAATGCTTAAGTGAATTCATCTGTCATAGAGTTAGCATAGTCCCTTAAAGCTCTTTGTAAATTGTGATGCTCGTTTTCATTAGTAAACGTTACATGGTTATTTTGTGATGTGTTAACCATTTCATGAAAATTGTGAAGCTTTTGCTTTCGAATGTTTCTTATGGTTCGCTCTAATTCAGAATCGTAGGGTACTAAACCTTCATATCCTGAACTTCACATACAAAAAGTAAAGTTTAGAAAATAAAATACTAAAGCAATAAATAAAATTAAAATTATTTTTTTCTCCTTTTTCGGTTTTTGCAAATTTTTTTGTAATTTTTTAAAATTTCAAGCTATTAAAAACTAAAATTTTTAGCAATCAAAAATAAAGTTTCAAAAATAATTCCTAATAAAGATATTTCTTTTAAAGTTTCATTTTTCTGTCGTTTCCCTGACAACTATGCAAAAAACTTGACCTGACCCGCAAGTTTGCAGATATTTATACTCCTTAATATGACAAAAACTTGACTCAAATTATATTTAGCGGCTAGTGAGAACAAATGTAATATGATTAAAGAAATACTTTTCTCACTAGGGGTACTACGCAAGTATACGTATCGTTTCAAGTAATATAGAGTTTTCTTTAAAAACTCCAGTATCGATCACATGAAGAAATCGAAGACAAGTAAACAATAAAATGAAATACATGAATTTTTACTTTAAGAAAAATTTACTTTAAGAATGCAGCAGCTATCTAAAGATGAAAATTAAGTTTATTAAATTCTACAATATGCAAATAAAAGTAAATGTAATGACTTAAAACAACATATATAAAGAGACTTTCTCCTTGCCACTAATTCATAATCATTGAAGGATTTCAAAATTTGCTCAGAAACTTAAATGTGGTATTATAACAAATAGGAGCATACCTATTTCTGTACTTTATTTCAAATTGTGCAAAGAATATTGGATAATCTAAAGTTGGCGTCGGTATGTATAGTAGTGTTGGGTTGGTTCTAGTCTCTTGCTTCTAGATTACCCACAGTGCCAACTCTATAGGACCTACCAGTGATCTTTAGTTCCAATCTCCTGAACAAATTGATGAAAGAATCTAGCCTGTCACTCTAGAAACAATAATTTTATTCCCAACAAAGTTTATCTTCCTATTTATTTGCACTCCCCATTAGACGATCGCTACTGCTTTTTCCAAGGTAGAATATGATACTTACAAGTTAAGAAATCGTAGCCCTTTTAGGTCTATAAGTTCCTCGATGCGGGTAGATTTAGTGTTTAAATTTTGCAAATATTTTTCAATATAACAATATACACACGGTAGATATAACAATAAATATGCAATTTAATCCCAACAAAAATACCTTTTATGAAAACATTTTATCTTTAAAACTCTTTTAAACTGTCAAATTCTCTTTGAAATCAGCGTAACTATAAGAATCGCTCAAGTAATAAAGGGCCCTAATGGAATCCTAGATATCGATCCCTTAGAAAAGTTGGAAAAATTTATAAGTAGATTCTTAAAATTATTTTATAATTTAAAAATACAAAAATAAAAGTAAAATGTGAAGTTTGAATATTAGCTACTAAAGTGAATTTTATATAAAATATAGTTGAAAGACAAAGTTAACTAACTAAAAACTAAACTTTCAAATGTAAAATTATAAGAATAAAATAAATTTTTTGTTGACGGAAGATTCAAATATATATATATATATAAATATATATATATAAATTATTTTGTGTCAAATAGGAGCAATTCTATTATTTACCCTCTTCCAAGTGCTATAAAGAATATTGACAATCTAGAGTTTAGTCCCTAATTTTGTAGTTAGACGGGGAGGATATCGGCTGCCACTCCCGAGAATAAGATCCCCCATAAAAGCCCCATCATAGAGAGCTCCTAGCATAGACTTTGATCAACACCTGAAATCCACTTTGATCGAAGTCATACCTACACAATTTACCACAGCCCATGACTTCATTTGGAGGTTTGTTGGACCCAATTGAAGCTACTACAACCATCTAATTGAGACATCCCCTCTCAAATAAAGGTATTGAGCCTCAACCCTAAACTGAGCTTTATTTGATTCTCCATATATATTTTTTGTATTTCATATCATATAAGCCATATAGATGTGTTCGTATTGAGTAGATGAAGGTGTAGGAACAAACCTGAAGTGATTTGGTTGAGTCTAGCTCAAGATCTTAAGGTTTTAGTGTGACGGCTTACGGGTTAGGTAACTTGAGGATTGTCGGAGTTATTTCGGGGATGGTTTGTGGGGTTGCCCGTAAGAAGCTGTCAGTCACCGAAATCGAAATTCCGTCGCCCGCTTTGAAAGGACGTTGAAGTATGAAATCAAACTAACCCCATATTTTTTATAGTTTAAAATGAAAGAGCACTGTACCTCAAATCATGTATCTATCCCGAGGGATAAACACAAGACTTGAGGATGAGGCTCGATCAAATAAACTAAGGAAAGTATGACATCCATTTGGTTTGCGAAACCTTTGTATTTGCCGATAAGTTCCCCTATTTAATATAAAGGATTAAATA
>NW_018227714.1:73092-74945 GCF_001263595.1 Phalaenopsis equestris
TGTCTTAATTAGTTTTGAAAAGGGTTAAGCTTTAAGTGGTCATGATTCATAATTTGGATTTTATTTGGAAATCAAGATAGGGGTATTAAGTCGATTAATTATTGCCTTCAAAATTTATACCCCTAAGCCCAGATCATCAAATTTTAATAAAGCCTAAATGTTAATTAAGGCTAAATTTCCAAAATTATACATTTGCCCCTAAGGCTCTAACACCTCATAATTTGTCAAATTCAATTCAAATGACTTTGAATTTTTTATCCTACCTCATTCATGGGTCAATCAATTAACACATCAGAGGAGAAAATGTGATTTTTGAAAATTTTATTTAATTTAAGTAATTATTTTCATGTAAGGATAAGATTTTTTAAAGAAAATTCATAACTTGACCAAGATAAATTACAATCCTTTGAAATTTTTACTGGAGGTAGATGTAGACCAGAGAAGCCTTTGGATCAAATTTCATGATTTTTTTAATTTTCTGTGATTTATTAGAATTATTTTAAATTATGGGTTATTTAATAAAAATAAAATATTTTAAGTGGTGAAAATTAAGTTTTGTATTTTTGATAAAATATTTTAAATGTAGAAAATTAAATTTTATATCTTTATTAAATCTCTCTGATGTCAATGGATATAGAGAAACAAATTTCACATTTTTCTAGTTTTCCTTTGAATTGTTGGAATTATTTTAGTAAAAATCCATTTTTAGCCTTTAAAAATTATTTTTAAGCTTCAAAATTCAATATCTTTATTTCAAAAATCAGGAAAAATCTCCCAACTATTCCTAAGTGCTTAGGAAGAAATTTAGAATATTTCCATGAATTTTATTATTTTGTGATTTTTCGGGCTTTTTAATTATTTAAATATTTAAAATAGGCTATTGAAAATGAAATTTTTATTTTAATTTCAAATTTATTTTTAGAAAATTCCTTTGGTAACAGAGAACTCCAAAAACCAGTTTTTATAATTTTTTGAGTTATATTTTAAATATTAAAAATCATTTTAGTACCAAAAATATCATTTAACTTAAAAAATTAATTTAAGTTATTAAATGAACTCCAATTGTTTTGAAATTTTTATGGGGAGTTCTTCGAGTCTCGAACAATAGTGGAGATCAAAAGTTAAATCATTTTGATGTTTGTATTTTCTAAAATTAATTATCTTTGTGTTTTAGGGTTCATGCTAATTAGGTGCATTCTTAATGACTTAACCCATGAAATATTTTACAAAGGGTTCTCTAGTCATAGCAAACCTTCCAAACTTTTCTTGGAATTTTTTAAGAAATATGATAATTATTATGAATAATTTATGCAAACAATAGACAAAGGTTTCCCTAGCCATGGTGGACCTTCCGAAATTTTCTTAGGATTTTATAATCAATATGGTAATTTCCATGATTATTTTGAAGGAATAATGTGTAATAACTTGAAAAATATAGATCTCTGTATAGGAACCTCTCATAACTTTGGAAAAATTAGACAATGTTTCCCTTGACAGAGGATACAACATGCCCAAATTATACAACATGCCAAAATTTCTAGCCAAAGTAATGTGTTAATATGCATGGAGAATCAAATGATTCCAAACAGAGTTTAATTAATTAAAAATAAAATATGCATCAAATAGACTTGAAATTTGCTCCATATTGTTCTCCTCTGTTTAGTGAGCAAGAGGGTATTTTTATTTTATTTCTGTGATTTTTCTACACAAAATTATGAATTTTCTAAGTTAAGAGTATTTAAATAAATAAGAAAAAGCCTTATTTATCTATTTAAACAGCACGTGCTGACTAGATTCTAGACAGCTCCAAAGGCATGTGTGGCGTGCTCTGGTTGGACGCCGCCGTCCACGTA
>NW_018227714.1:75032-75512 GCF_001263595.1 Phalaenopsis equestris
CACTTGACCAAATGGCTCCCCGTCATCGTCCCCGATAGAATGATCCCGTGCCCATCCACACTAAAATCCTAAGATATTAGCCTAGACTCAACCAAATCACCTCTGGTTTGATCCTATGGACTCGTCTAAGTGAGACGAACACATCCATACAGTTAAGATGCCATGAAATCAAGCTTAAGTAAATGGAGAATCAAAATAAGCTCGAGAAAAGGAGAAGTTTTATACATTTTCTCTGAGAAGGGAGGCTTCAATCAGCGGTTCTCGGTACGTTCATTGGGGTTCAAGGAGGCTAGGGATTGAGTCCCTGGTCTTAGTGTAAGGCCTAGGTATGAATTCGACCAAGCTCGATTTTAGGTGTTGGTATAGAGCTATGGTAGAGGCTCTCTGGAAGCGGGATTTGATAGGGCTTTGGCTTCTTTCACTCTTGTGAAGGTGTGAGCACAGGTAATTGAAGTTTGGTGGAGTGTGGAGGTGTATTGG
>NW_018227714.1:76443-77864 GCF_001263595.1 Phalaenopsis equestris
CCGTGGGGCGGGCCGGCCGGTCACGGGGAGGTGGCTAGGAGCTCAGGGAACCCAGAGGAATCCATCACAACAATTTAATGCAAATGTGCTTGGATTTGGCAAAGAAATCTTAAGCATGTGCATTTTTGGAAATAAGATCCCTTAATTTGGGGAACCTTTGGTCCATGGCTTGATTTAGGTGGTTTCATAGTGTTTGGAATGGTCACTAAGTCCAACTAATGGCTGTGGTGGACTTAATTTGGTGGCCTTAGGGTGGTTAGGTCACATTTACTGCATGGGTTGAAGTGGGTGCAATTGACCATAACTTGGGTTTGGGCTAGATTAGTCATGTCAATTGGCCCAATTTATTGTTGCATTTGGTGTAGATGATTTTAAGGAACAACTTTGGTGAAGGATGGAAGTGGTTTTGAGTTCAATTGAAGGGTCAATTTGAGGGAATTTTGAACTTTAATCAATTTGGTCATGTTGGACTAGGCTTGGGTCAAGCTTGGGTTATCCTTGGGCTAAGTCCAAATTTATTATTTTAGATGGTCAATAGGGACCTCATAAAGAGTTTTCAACATGAATTGGATGCCAATTTGGAGGTTAAGGCAATCAATTGGGTGAAATTTGGGGATTTAGCCAATTTGGGGCTAAATTTGGGAGTTTTGGATTTAGGCCAAAATCAAATGGATTTGAGACTTCACCAAGGCCAATTTATGGTTGATTTTGATGTATAGTAATGTTATAAAGATTTTTAAACATTAATTGGGGCCAATTAACTAGGTTATGGGTTCAATTTGGTGAGATTAGGTCATATGGTCAAAATTAGGGTTTTTACCCAAATCAAAATTGGACTCAAATCATGGACCAATTGAGCTTGGATTTGATTTAATTTGATCATATTAAAAACTAATTTGAGTTTAGTATTGGAATTGGGGTCAATTAAGATCAAATTGATAGACATTTGAGTTGGATTTGGAGAAATTTGGATCTTTAAAGGCAAATTGGGGGGTTCTGATCAAAGATGGTCAAATTGGCCAAATTGGGTCATGTGGTAGTTGAGAGAAATAAAATTGGGAATATTTGGGATTTATTGGGATTTTCTAGGAATTTTTGTAATTTTTGAAATTTTGGCTCCAAGAGGGGTATTTTGGTAATTTGGCGGTGTTTTAGGGTTAAAAGACCAAGATGGGTATTTTGGTAGAGTTGAGGTACCAACCATCACCAATAAGCCATGGACCAATGGAAACCCCATTTTGGGTCCTCTACATAGTGATCTTAGCTAAATCGTAGCCCCAAGGCTAGTAGGTTTAGGGGACCATCTACATGAGTATCCCAAAAGATCAAAGGATCTAGGCTAGAAATTTGAGTTCAGAGTTGTGAGTGATTGTGAGTGTAGATAAGTGTACTGAGTGCCTTCTGAGTGCCTTAGCTCCAGA
>NW_018227714.1:77878-103638 GCF_001263595.1 Phalaenopsis equestris
GGTCCAGCAATCCTAAGGGTGACTCATCTTGAGTTTCCCCCACACTGACCCCACCTACTAAGTGCTAGAGGTTGAGAGCAACATGTGGAACTTCAAGCTGAGTAGAAAAGAGTTTGGAATTTCTAATGGTGAGGGTTCCATGTCTAGTTTTTTAAGAATAGTCAATAGGAAAATCCTATGGCTAGACCTCAGGCTACTAAAGAGGAAAAACTAAACCTCAACAAAAAATGAGGTCAACAACAAGTTTAAAAAATAAAAGAAATAAAAGACACAAAAAAGAAAAAAAAAAACAAAATGAAAAATCCCAAGAAAATCCCTAGAAGCTCTCTTCAAGCCTATCTCTCTTTACAAGCACACTCAATTCTCTCTTAGAAGTGTAATGAAAAAGAAATCTCTCACCTTCCATCTCCTTTTACAAACCTAGAAGAAAATCTTCTCTTCTTCTGTTTTTGCCTACCACACCACCCCCACTTTCTTGTCCTTTTCGTCCCCCCTCAACTCCTTTAAATCTTCCTCTTTTATTTTGGGCTGTCACTTTTTAAAAAGGAATTCAAAATTCCCTCCAAAATTGTTTTAAATTCAAAAGATGTGTCATTTGATCCAAAAGACATATCCCTTCATAAAAGAATCTTCCAAAGTATCTAGATGCATTGAATTACTCTAATAGGTGTGTAGAACAAGTGTCCCTTTGAAAATTTGTGCAAAATTCATCTCGACCCATCTTAATCTGCAAAAAGTCATCTCTAGCGCATCATGCGCCAAGCCTCTGTCAAATGATGCATCATGCGCCAGAATTCCAAAATTCATTATTTTGGCTCCAAATTCCTCCTTTTTGCCATTTTTGCTCCAAATACATAAAAATGATGCACCTGCAACAAAAACATTAAAATACCCTTCTTTAAAGTGTAATATCACCAAAAATAAGCATAAACTATGTACTTAAAACAGCATATTATTTTGGTGTATCATTCCTCAACAGGTTTTAACAATACAAGTGACCAATTTGTAAAGTAAATGAAGGACTGGTAAAAATATCATCAAAGTTTTTAGAAATAAAAGAAATTCTAAACAAAATCAAAATCACTTACTTAATTACTTCATGTTGCAAGGAGAAAGAAAAGAAAACTACTCACGAAGCATGAAGATAAAAAAACAAAACATATTTATAAAACTCCGATGCATGGTACACAACTTAAGGACAATGATACAAATACTTATCTGAAATATTTCCCCAAGCACTCATTTGAAGTTATCTGACTTCTCTGACTCCAACTGCACTTACAAGACTCACAAACTCTAGAAATAACAAAGTCTCAAAAAAAACTTCTGACACACTTAACACACTCACACGCTATGAGACTCTATAAATCCTACCCCCTAGCCCTTCGAAATTAATCCATATTTATAGAGCTTCAAAAATGATCAAGGGTTGCTTCAGATATCTCTTTAAAATTCGACCTCATTCAATGAATCTTCTAGAAAGTAACTGTGGTGCCTAGATGCCCAATTGTCGCACCTAGGCGCCAGCAGATTTCTGCATCTAGCGCCTAGACACTAGTTCAGCTGGTTTGACACTCTTCTTCAATTTAGCCAATTTTGCTCCTTTTTGATGTATTTTTACTCATTTTTACTCTTAAACTCATTTTCTTGCACCTACAACCAAAAATATAAAAATAACCCTCATTAAAGCATAATATCCTCAAAATTTGAGCATAAAATGTGCATAAATATAGGTAATTTTATGGTGGATCAAAGAGCAAGATAAGGAGAGAAAGGGGGTGGTGGATCCTTCTTCCTAGAGGCAAGTGAGGGGTTAAAATAAGGTTTAGAGGCCACGGTGGCTGAAGGACGGAGCCATTGAAAATTAAAAATCGAATGGGAGGAGTTGAACTATCGATGGCGTGATCACACCACCTAGTGGCACAATTACGCCTTCGCATCGAGAGGGGTGGCATGTTTACACCACCTTGAGGCATGATTATGCCATCAGAGGGGTCGTAGCATAGCCACACCATTTTTGGCATAGTCATATCCATGTGTTGTGTAGTCACGTCAAAGGGTGGCATGATTATGTCGGGCATGTTTAGCGCTTCGAGACCTTTTTAGCTTGTTTTGTTATCGAAAAATTTGCAATCATGGAATGTTAACCCATGGGAGGACGGGTGATTGTTTTGGTCAAGAAGTGAGCCCTATCTATTTCAAGATATTTCAAGAACAAGTGTAGGCCCCTCCCTATGAGAGAGAAAATTTGATAGATTTTGAGCGAAAGCTTTTAATGGGGTTTGATTGATAAAATTAAGTGTTTTTAGCTCACATTTACTTTGGTTGAATTGTGGTTATGTTTGACTTTTTTTTCATTTAGTTTATTTTAATTTTTTTTATATGGATTTTAATTTTAGGTTAATTTAGTTTTAACTCTAGTTTTAGCTCATGTGAGGTTTAAGTGATTGCTAATCTGTGCTCATTTCAATCATCTAATGACACTATGAGGGAGGTCCTATGTCTCGATGAGATTGGATATAAACTAAGAAAAAGACTGACTGAATAATAAGGTCAACATTGTGCTTCAGTAGATCAAAAATGAAATTGATTAAATTTGCATTGTCAAAGATTTATCTACCTAATACAGCTTTGACGTATGTTACTATTATTCATGAGTCACTACAGGAGTTGTATTATGACTATGTAAATGCTCATGGGTCAAATTTAAATGTTATAGAAAATACATGTAATTTTAATGAGAAAGTTGCTAATCATTTTAGGCAAAATAATAATTTCACTTTAAGAGAATTGTCTTTTAAAACCAGCAGGGAAATATTTGAAATTTTTTTAATTAGTGATATCATTGAGAATGTAAGGTTCGAACCTGCTTTTTGTTGTGAAAAAACGACGGCAATAAAGCAAAAAATAGAACGAGTAAAATTGTGCGTAGAAAAAATACTAGAGCGACACACAGATTTACGTGGTTCGGCAAATTTGCCTACGTCCACAGAGTTGCAGGGGATTTTATTTCTTCGAGAAATTACACAAAAATCTCTATTTTATTCTCTCTTTCTCTTAGCTTTCAAGAGGACTTGGTTTGGTCTTGCTTGGCTTGACCTTGCTTGACTTGGCTTTTCCTTTAAGCCAAAAGAGGTTATTTATAGAAACCATGAAAGCGGTAGGTGGGATGTAGGTGAGCATTAGATGGGATGTGGTAGGTGATCGGTAGATGGAATAGTATGTGAGCGGTATGTGAGATTCTTAATTATAAAGCTAATTAAATTTTGGTGGACCGGGTCTCCACATTACCCAACACTTTCTACTTGAAAGAAGGTAATTATATTCTCAACCAAAAAAAAAAAAGACTTATAATTAATATCATGTTTTACATTATGGAAAACTAACAAATCAAAAATTTTTACATTCTATAATGGTTTATGAAATACATTCAATACCTATTTTTACTATTGCATCAGAATCCACTTTCAACGCTTACTAAGGAGTTATAGAAACATATTACTCAACATTAAATACACATACCTTTCAAGTTCTTATGTGTAGAAGTGATTGGTTTAGAAATTAGTTGAAATAAAAAAAAAATCAATATTTTGTTAACAATCATTAATTTTTGTAAATTCATATTGTATCTAACTTGATATTGTGACATACATTTCACTTCAAATTACATGACAAGAAATGCCAAAGTGTCTATGTTTTTTTAAGGAGTATTACAAAAAGGCTTTATAATCTTTTGCAAGCCTAGATTATTTTTGTGCAAGCACTGAATGAAAAATATTTCATGAATATTATCAACTTAGATGCTATTTTTTTTGGGAAAAGGTAAGTTATTATATTTTTATTTTGCTAAATAAATGACAATTCTTTTAATAACTATAACCCATAAAATGACCGTAAATATGATGAAAATAGTTGTACATATTAAAAATAAATTTATTTAAATTTTCTCATCCATTACAATAAATTCATTCAATGTGTTTAAATATCATCAATTTTAATGATTACAGTGTTATAGTTCTCTCATTTAAAATTGTTCAAACTAAGCCTCCAAATAAACAATAACCAAACATCCAACAAGTTATTCAACAAAAAAATAATAAATTCAAATTCATTTGCTTACATTGCTGATGTACTTGTTGCACAAGGGAGAGGAATTGGATCTTCACCAACTCATCTTTCTCCATTTTCAATTCAAAAGGTTACTTTTTTTAGCCTGTAAATGTGCAAAGAGTGATGGCGTTGCCGCTGTTAATCCTCTATTAGTTTATTTTCTCAGTTTCACGCAGCCCTGAATAATTTGAACCTGGCCATTTGTTGAAACGTGCATGCTAATGCAAGCTTCCGAGTAATCCCATCAATTATAGATGAAAATGAAATAAAACAATAATAACATAAACATCGTCCAGAAATGGCCAATAATACCAACGTGAGGCAAAAAGAACCGAGAAATGAACAGCTTGCTATCACCGTCATAAAAAATTCCTATACCTACATTATTATGCTCAAGTTCAGGCACACAGTGCAGGCTCATCGAGGCATGTACCCGTGCATACCGTCAAATATAGTCTGGCTCCAGATTAATGAAGGAGTTTGAATCCAAAGCTTCTGGCCGCTAAGCTGCTTCCCATTCTTTTAATAGAATGTCTCCCTTTCAGATTCATGTCTTGCATTCATATCAGAATGAAGAAAAAGAAAAGAAGCGTTTAGCATCCAAGTATTAAGCATCCAGAGGAGTCCAACGAGAATTGTCATAATAAGGCAATAACAAAACAATTACAAGCTGCAAAAATACCCATTTGCTGCAATTAGAAGGTTTTTCATGCATCTAGATAAGCAACACTTTTTCTACTTAAATTACTTCTCAACTTGTAAAAGGGCTTACCATATTTGATGGAATCTCAGCTTGACCAACCGTTCGAGGCATTGCGGAAAAACTGAAATGAAATGATGCTGCTGCTGTTGTTGCTGTTAGTGGCGGTTCCAATTGATGATTGTGGAGATCCTAGAAAGGCCGAGTTTGAGCTGCCATTCGAAAAGACTCCTGGATGGAGAAAACATTAAACATCAGACCATTAGTAAAGAAAAGGGGAGACTCTTTAATTATGAATACGGTTTCCAATAAAACTTCTTGCTTCGTAATAATGCAATAAATTCTGCCTAAAGAAGTACAGATGCAAGCAGTTCAAAGTATCAAACAAAAATGGCTTTTTTTTTTTTTTTTTTTTTTTTTTGGGGCCCCGCATTATTATTAGGGGCTCCAAGCATTATTATTATTATTATTATTCTCAATGAACAAATTCTGTCCAAGTAAGATCAATCTCAAACACACACGTGTATATGCAAAGCTTCAAATGTATGATCTCTATCTAGACTGGGGAGCCTAAGCTCCTAATCAAAGGATGTCTTCTAAGCTTATAAACACATTTTTTTTGTTGATAAGATAAGTTGAAAGGTGCAATCCATTGATACAATTACAATGAACTTGAAACAAATATTCAGTGGGTTAGGTGAAGGAATTTGAAATATGGTCATTAGTATACAAAAAATCAAATAATTAAACAAACTTTATGCGAATCAACAAAAGATAATCTGAATAGTTAAGCAGATACGTTAAATGTATAGGAATACATAAAAAATTTAACATCTGAAGTTAATGAGATACTAGTTGAAAAAATAAACAACATAAAGGGCTAAAATTAAAGTTCTCCTCAAATATATGCATGTTCTTCTAGAACTTAAGTAACCTTAAAATGATTTTAAGTGCATAACAAATAAATATAATATTTACTCCATTTTGAAATAATTTATATTTTTTTAAAGTGCTTATATTGAGCCCTTTCAGTGTCAGGATAAGTCAAACAGGTACTCTTCAAAATTTGGGTTTCTAAATTACAAAATTGATCAGATCTTTGTTTGTTTTGTTCAATTCACTTCATCTTGAATCGAAATTTTGTTGTTAATCTCCATAATTTTAAAAAAAATATAGCGAGTAAAACACATATTATCTCTTAAAAATCTAGTGCTTAATTAAACCCTTTCATCCTTGACGAGTGCTGCATGAGAAATAAAACCTACTACAACGTGATATTTTACCATGGACTTTTTAAACTCTAATTTTACAGGTGATAGATATACTTAACCATCCCTTTAATATAAAAATCAAACTATTTTTTCTAATAATTTTATACATCCATTATAACATTTTTATTTTTTTCACAGCCAACTTGTCTATAAATGACATCTTTACTGTCACACAAAAATCCATACAATATAACATGCCTAATTACATATTTATAAATATTGTTAAAGTCTACATGATATTCTGTCGTTTATAACATGATCATCTTAAGGCACATCTAAATTTAAACACCTAACCTAAATCATAAAAATTATATGCTTGTTTTATCCTCATCCTTCAATATAGCGAATCCAAAATATTATAATATATCATGCCTACGTGTCACTTCATCTCCTAGAAA
Organism: Phalaenopsis equestris; assembly: GCF_001263595.1. Classification (NCBI taxonomy): domain Eukaryota; kingdom Viridiplantae; phylum Streptophyta; class Magnoliopsida; order Asparagales; family Orchidaceae; genus Phalaenopsis; species Phalaenopsis equestris. The sequence goes on from NW_018227714.1 coordinate 84,358, forward strand.
TATTAGAGTCTGTTTGGGGCAACTGCAGCTTATCCAGCTTCTGCTGATAAACAGCTTATCCTGATAATCTGCTGATGAGCAGCTGATCCAGATAAGCTGGCTGACGGTTTGGTTTGTGCGTTTGAAAAACAGCTGATTCTGGATAAATGACTATTCTGCCCCTGTTGTGCATAAACTGTTTAGCTGTTTGGCTTGTGTGTTTTGTAAACAGCTTATTTACAGACTTTTTTAGTTAAATGAACAATTTGTCACGCAGAATTTGTAATTTTCTCAACAAAATTAAAGTTCAAATGTTAATACATGAAAATACAAAATAATTGAGTTACATTTATATAACTCAAATATTTCTGATCACATCAAAGAAGCACAGTTATATATACAAACGTAAAATACACCTTCACATACTAATATCTAGGTGATTACATCACATATTAATACAAAAGTAAAATACACATTCTCATACTAATATGCCTGTGGAAACTATTTGTTATGTATAACAGTCATTTATATTTAACTATACACTGCAATTTCTGCAGTTAATTGGATCATCAGTATCTTCCAAATTCTTCAATTTCTTATATGTCCATTACTTTCAGTAGATACACAAGTTTCATAACAGTATGAAATTATCTTACTTCTTACATGAACTAATAAGCTTACTCAAGTATTTAAATAGAGCATGTAGTTCATGCCATATTCATCCTTTGGCATCAATATACACAGATCATTCAACAGCTCTACAAAAACGAAACAAAAACAAACTTCAACTTTATTAAAATTACAAAAATTATACATTTTAAGAGGTCATTCATGCTACAAAAATTATCATTTCAACAACACTTGATTTTATGCTTCTCTTCCCTAGAAACATAATGCCTTGATCAACCCTTGTTACAACCCCGCCACTAGATCGATCACTACTAAAATGAGATACCATATATTCAATTATGTCCATTACAGATATATCACCAGTGAAAAGCATGCACAAAGGTACATCCTTCATAAATGTCAAGTCATAAATCATAGTGGATCTTTACATCACATGTTTTACAATAAATGAGTGCTCACAAGGATCAAGTAACACCCTCATAGATCAAAACCCAAGCTGGTTGTTTTAATTGAAAAAACATTGCTCGTTTTTTATTTCAATGAGAGTTAAAATTCATAAATTCCAGTCCAAAATTATTACTTTTTTCTCATGCAATTCATGCATTCAAAAGCACAAAAAGAATTGCAAAACCTACAATACAAACTGAAAAACATGAAAGCACGCAGGAGGAGATGACTCGCTATAAGAGATCATCATGTACTTAAATTCAATAAACATCACGAAAGGATAAATCCATCAGATCGTTGCAGTTTTCTCATGACTTGATTAACTTCAAATAATCGCAAAAATTGTATAACAAAAAACAACAATATATGAAAAAAAAAAAAAAAAAACACATCCGATCTTGCCTTAAAACATACAATTGAATGAGGCACACAATATTTAATAGCACTGAACCAAACAACCCATAAACACGCTAAAATTTACAAGCAATAAACCATATATAGAGTAATAGAGGAGAAAAGCTCAATAAGAAAATGCTTCAAACTGTTTAAAATTTACAAGCAATACCACTCAATTCTTGTGATTTTTTATATCTAATGCCTTAATTCTTGTATACATACCACTCAATTCCTATCAAAATCAGAGCAAAACCAAACTTCAAAGTTGCAATTTCTGTCAAAATGAGGTCAAAATCAGAGCAAAACCATACTTCAAAATTGATGATTGATTTGTGGTATCTATGTAAATTTCTAGATTTGTGGGATCAATGTAAATTTTCCTTTTAAAATTTACCAACAAGGCATTCCTTTTCTTCATACAAATACAAATCATAAAATCTCAATAGTGTCATTTCTTCCCCAATATATTTACATTTAGGTTCATAAAATAATTCCATTTTGCAGACAAACAACCATTGCATGTTACTTAGAAACAAATATCAAATAGGTAACCAAAGCTCCAAAAAATCTCTTCACCATGACAATCACTGCAGCAATTATTCTATAAAAAATTAAGGGGTCATTTTCAATCTAATATGCAGTATGGCCATAAATTTACATTTTGAAGTAGAATATCTATGCATCATATAACCAATTTGAGTAATAAAATCCTACCAGCCGCAATAAAACGCCTTACAATTATCAGAAAATCTCTCTGCAACTCTCACATTAGAGTGTTGTTCGACAGGACCAAAACAAATGCAATCTGTGATTTGCAGTTTTACAGCAAAAAAGAATATATATATATATATATTTGCAATTTTACATAAAAAACAAAAGTGCGATCAACGATTTGTAGTTCTACAGCAAGAAAGTTGTTGTTCAACTGGAACGAGAATGCAGAAGAAGGAATGTCGAAGATGAAGAACAGTGCACTGGTTTGGAACGGCCGAAGAGGAAAAATTTGAAGAAATGTCGAAGGAGAACCTAGAAGTTGTCGAAAAAGATGGAGGAGCGCCGCGGAGGATGTGAGCGAAGAGGAAAAAAGATTCGAAGGAGGGCACAGGGCACGCGATCGAGGGCAGGCAAGTAATAGAAGCGAATGAAACGCGGTCCGTGGGGGTCATCCCGCGGGTTGCGTCTTTCACAATTAGAAAACACGGTTTTTAAATAATCAGTTAAAACACGCGAAACAAACGCTATGTTATAAGCTGCCCCAAACGGGCCCTTAGTTGATAATTACTAATCTCACACCCACTAGGATTGTGTATCGTATGCTTAATCATTATTCAAGTAATCCTAGCCTTGTGTCTTTTAAACATTTTCACAAACTCAATTTCTACTTGTTTCAGTTCTATAAACCTCCACAAAAGTACCCCCTTATGAATGGCCTTGATAAACATGTTTAAAATATAGGCGAGTTTACAAAATTATATGACGAAACTCTAAGGCAATAGAAGCATGGATATATGTATGTATGTATGTATATATATAAAATATTTAAGCAGGGTTCATAATTTGGCTATTTTTGCTCTTATAGAGCCGATTGTTTCTCTTAATAAGGAGCGCATCTTCTGGAAGTTCAAAGATTACAATCATTTCTGCAATACTAACAACAAGATTTGGATTTTTTTGAAACATGAAGTCCAGTTTAATATTGTGCAAAACGAGGAGCAATTTGTACTGGTGTACTTCAAATTGGATTCTTTTTGTTCTTGGGTAACCTTTGTTTATGCTAGTACTGTTCTGCAGCAGAAATATTATCTTTGGGACACTGTCGGTTATGGGGGAAAATATTAATGATAATTGGTTTGCTGGAAGGGATTTCAATATGATAATGAAGCCTTCTGAAAGGTTAGGAGGTAGAGGTGGTGATCTAAATCTTATCAACCATTTAATGATAAAATTGTTGAAGTCGGCTTATTTGATCTTGGTTTCATGAGTACTCGTTTCACTTGGAGAAGAGGATCTATGTTTCAAAGTTTGGATCGTTTCTTTGGTAATCAACATTTTCTTAATTATTTTCACGTTTCTAAAGTACATCATCTTAATCATGCGGGGTCCGATCACAACCCCATTATGCTTTCTCTTGATTTCACTACCAAAGCTGCAAATTATCATTTCAAATTCCTAAATATTTGGACTACTCACGATTCTTTTTTGAGTACTGTTAAGCAGGTCTGGCATAATAATGGTGTTGGTAATCATTGGTATGTCCTTTGGCAACTTCATAAACAAGTTGCTGTTGGGTTAAGGAAGTGGAATTTTCTTCATTTTGGTAATATTCATAAGAGGGTCAAGGAAGCTCAGAAGGTTGTGGATATCTTGGAAGATCCGGTTATCTGTAATCAGCAACATGTTATTGATCTGGCCCAGACTCATACAAAACTACTAGAGGAGATTGCTTTGGAAGAGGCTTTCTTACAACAAAAAGCTAATGATACATTTTTTTTATCAACGGTGATCGAAATACTAAATTTTTTCATGCTTCTATAAAACATAAAAGGAATTTGAATACTATTCTAAGTATTAATACTACTGATGGGAGGTGCCTCACTGATAAGGATGAGATGGGAAATAATGCGGTGGAATTTTTTACTAATTTATTTAAGAAATCATCCCAGTTTCTCCCTATTACTTCTGATTTTTCTGAAGGTGAAAGGGAGTCTATTTCTAAAATTGAATTAAATCATATCCCGACGGAACAGAAGATATTTTTTGTGCTTAAGGAAATCAATATTAACAAATCTCCGGGGCCTGATGGTTTCACTGCTACTTTCTATATAAATAGTTGGGAGATTATTAAGAAAGAGGTGACTCTTGCTATTCAAAGCTTTTTCCAGGGGGAGGACCATGGAAAATATTTTACATCTTCTCTCATTGTTCTTATCCCTAAGGGTAATGACAAATCTAGATGGGATAAATTCAAACCCATTTCCCTTCTGTAATTTCAAAAGTGATTAGTAAACTGATTGTCTTGAGATTACAACCTATGCTTTGTAAGATTATATCTCCGCAGCAATCTGCTTTTATAAAAGGAAGGGAGATAACTGACAACATTCTTCTAGCACAGGAGATGATTGAAGAACTGGATAAAAAATGTCGTGGAGGTAATATGGTTTGTAAAATTGACATTAAAAAGGCTTATGATACCATCAGTTGGGATTTCATTTTAAATATCCTTCAAGCACGAGGTGAGCACGAGGCTTTCACAATAATTTTTGCTCCCTGATTCATAGATGGTTGATGAATAATCATTACACTGTATTGATTAATGGTGATTCTTATGGATTCTTCTCTGCTACTAGGGGTATTAAGCAAGGTGAACGTTTATCCCCTATGATTTTTATCCTAGCATTTGATTATTTGTCCAGGTTAATTAATCATATGCAGATGAATAAGCCTTACACTCAATTTTCGCAAAAAACTTCAATCTTGGTGAGCCATTTGGCATTTGCCGACGATGTTATTATTTTCAGTAATGCAAGTAAACCGGCTATAAAAGCTCTAATGCAAGCTTTGGATACTTTTTAAGAGAATTCTGGTCTTATTTTCAGCAAAGACAAATGCAATATGTATTTTGGGAATTCGGTTAAAAACTCCATTGTGAATTGGAGTACTAATTACACTGGTTTTCATGTTGCCTATTTACTTAATTTGCTAAGGGGTCGTCGCAAGCAAATACAATTAGATGGGGTTGTGGAGAAGATTAAGAATAAAATTAATGATTGGAGGAACATTTTCCTTTCTAATGGGAGTCGTATCACTCTTCTCAGAAGTGTTTTAATGAGTATTCCGTTATATGCTCTTAAAATTTTGAATCTTAAGAAAAGTACTCAGATACAGTTGGAAAAATTATTTAATAGATTTTTGTGGTCGGGTACACAATCTAGAAAGCATTGGGCTTCTTTCTCCCAAAAGTTCTAAGCCTTACTCAGCGGGGGGCCTTAGACTTAAAAGTTTGAAGCAGATTTCTGATATTAATATGTGCAAATTGTAGTTTAAATTTCGGTCTAACAATTCTCTTTGGGCTCAGTTTCTCCATCAAAAATATTGTGCCTTCTCTAATCCGGCTTTACTGCATTGGAAATTGGAGGACTCAAAGGCTTGGAAGGCTATTTTAAAAGCTAGAGAGAAGATTAATAAGTTCATTTTTTGGGATGTGGGTGAAGGTAATATTTCATTTTGGCATGATGACTGGGGTTTGGGGGATCGAGATTCTTCTGGCATTACTCCGCAAAATAATAAAATGATTATTTAGGATTATTTAGGATGTGTGGTTATGTGTGGTTACACGGGAAATGGGATGTTAATAAATTAATGTCTCTTATTGGGGATAAAACGGCACTTGTTACTAAGATTCTTATTAAGAGAGATTGTAAAGATACCCCTATTTGGAAAACTACTTCGAATATTTCCCCTACGAAATTGCTCTTTTCAAATCTATATATTTATGATAAGTGGCGGTGGGGGTCTTTTATTTGGAACAGGTTTTTTACCCCTTCCATATCTTTTTTCCTTTGGAGATTTTTTCTAAACTTGCTCCCGATTGACAATATTCTTAAACTTAAAGGGCTGAAATTTACTTGAATATATCATTTATGCAAAAATGAAAAGGAATCGGCGATACACCTTTTTTTCTATTGTTGTTATGCTAAAGAAATATGGAATGCGTTGGGGAAACATTTTCATATAAATTGGTCTAACAATTGGGATATTAAAAGTTATCTCCTTAAATGGAGGTCTGCTGAGAGATTGGACTATAAATTGGCCAGTTTTCCTTTGTTAGTGATATGGTTTATTTGGGTAGTAAGTAATGACCATAAGTATCAATATTTGGGTTTGACTCCCAATATTGTGGTTTCTTACATTCTGTCTTATTTATTTCGGGCTTGCCAAAATTTGGGTTTGAATGCAGAAATACATCAACAAAATGTGTGTGGGATGGCCACTCTCATTAGGTGGCAACCACCTCCTAAGGGTTGGTTGAAAGTGAATATTGATCGTAGTTGGGATTTGATGGCAGCGAGAGCTGGGGGTATTTTTAGAGATTATCAACGCATTTGCAGGTGTTTCTTTTCTTCTCCGATTGTTGCTTACTCCCCTTTTGAAGCCAAATGTTGGGCTTTTCTGTTGGCTTTGAAGGTGGCTATCTTCTTTAGAGTCTTTTATCTTATAATTGAGATTGATTCTATTAATCTATATAAGGATTTTGAGATGGGTTCTATACCCAAGTGGAATGTGGTGGGTATTTGGAATAGAATCAAAAAGAGTATTGAGAAATTCAAGATCTCTATACGGTTGACACATATTCTTCGGGAAGGGAACTCTCCGGCGGATTGGTTGGCAGGGAGAGGTAAAATTGAGGAAAGTATATTGATTGGTGTTTCACCTGAGTCCCGTCTAAAGTGTCTAATGTTGGGAGATTCTATGAATTTGCCTTACATTAGATCAGGTTTTCAAGGTTGAGTCTTATCATAATTTTTCTTGAAATTTTGAGGTTTGGTTCTAGTTTTATTTTAATTCTAGTTTGCATTGATTCTTTTATAACACAGGATAGAATAAGGTGGATTTTTCCTTTTATATTTTCCTAAATCATAGATTATAATCCACCTGATTTATGGTGTGGATTCTGATTAAATAAGTGCGGAAATAAGTGCGGTTTTTTTTTTGTCACAATTGGGTGGAAGAATATATTTTGATAGGGTTGGAGAGGGGTGTGGTTTTATATGATGCATATTTATTATGGGTCTCGAGACACATTTTTCTTCCTCATTAGATTTTAAAGGTATGGATGGCTTGCGTGGGGCACTGCAATATTGGAATTTGTTATTTACATGGTGGAATTTTTTAGTTTAATTTCATGCACCGAATGAGAATGTCCACTGAAGGAAGGAACTATGATGAGGCTAGATACTGAGATTTGTTATTATGTTGGAGGCTGTGTATTTTTGTTTGCAGGTTGATCTACTTAAAGTTTGTTGTGGTGCTCCATGAATTGCTATCTCCTCTTTACAAGGTTGGTATCTCCCTGTTACAAGTTATGATGGCACATAGCTACAAGGAACGTCAAAGGTTACGTTGGCTTTATGGTACAACTGTAATAAGGAACTCGAGACTACACACAACTGCTACAAATTGAATGTCTTTTTTTTTTTTTTACTTTAGTTTGGGTTTATTTAATTTTGGTATGGCTATACTTGTATTTGATCAGATACATATCGATTATATTTATTTGGTTTAAAGCTGTGTGTGTAGATCTCTAAGTGATTAAGGACCCCATTATTGTGTGCGTATTGTATTTCTTTTATTTTCTAGTTGGGATTCCTTTTCCGGATTTATGTATCTTCCGTTTTATATTAACGCGTAGGAACATTAAGAATATTAATGTACAACTTTTGGCAATTTTTCACATGGTAATGAATGCCACTAAATCATTGTTATGATTTCAAATGTCAATTTGCGCAATGCATACAATCCATGTGTAATAAAGGACTCTCAAATATGCACAACTCTAGATTTCAAACAATATATCATCATCATTAAACTTATACCAACTATTTGGTGCTGGTTTTATAAATCAACTTCCTCCATACATACCTACCAAGTGTTGCATGATGTGTTAACTCTATATTGCTCTAGTCATTTTGCATATCTTCTGACAATATTTCCATTTTATTTTTTGATACTTTATTATATATTTGAAATACTTGAAGCTCTTAGGTATATTTTTAGAACTTTATTTCCAAAAGTACTGCTCCCACTAATCAATTCATACTCTCAAGTTCATAGAGCATATCAGTCTTAACATTTATATTTTAGTCACATGCTAGAAAGCATCTATCTATAATTAAAAGCAGCTGAAATGAGTTAAACTATCAACCATGTTGCAATAAATAAATATAAATTTGACTAGAGCAAAAAAGTAGATTCTTATAGGTACTAAATTAAATTTGCACCAATTTGGATACAGCATAGATTAAAAGATCAACTGTTGAAAACATGTAATTTCCTATCACCTTGCATTGGCAGACTCCAAAAATAATAAAAGGGTTTCATATCTATAAAATGAGGTTCAGGACACATGTTGGAACAAGAAAATATAATAAATTAATGATCATTTTATGTTGAAATTAAACTGCCACTGTTAGAATTATGAAGTAATGTAGACTATAATAAAACACAAAACTACAACATAAGGACTTAATTCATGACCTGCATCAAAAGCAATGTTTGAAATTGTGCAATTAGGTATTGAGGCGTTTCTGTTCGTGAGACAAGACATAAGCCTCACAATTTGAAAATTGCATAGTTAAAATAACTAATTAAAAATATATATAATAGCATCATAATTTATAAATTAAAGCAAATTAGAAGTTTGAAACTCATGCAAAAGTTAAAATTCAATCATAAAACGCCAGAACTCAATCCATTAGAAAATGTCTTATGGGCATTCAAACTCATGAGATCATAATTAAAACTTACTGGAAAACTATTGGAGCAAATCAACAAAGGTATTTTGTACATTTGCCTTGTGACTCAAGATTTATTTTGGGGCATTTACATATATGCCACTAAATTCCTATGTATTTACATATTTAACACCTTAACTTTAACTTTTTATTTTTATACCACTCAAATCTTTCATATCATATCAAAAATATCACCCAATGTGACTCAAAATTGTAAATTAAAGTTTAGGTGTTAGATATGTAAATACATATGAATTATGTTGTATACAACTAAATCTCATTTTTTACAGGGCATTTATAAACATACCACCAATTCTTATATATCTACATATCAAACAACTGAACATTACTTTTTACATTTATAACACTTAATGCTTCAATTGTTCAACCTAAATACCAACATGTTCAACAAACAGAAAAGAAGCATGTGAATTTGAACAAAATAACAGCAGGTGATTGTGGCGGCGCAGGCGCCAAAAAAGATCGGGTGGTGTCGGCACCGGCATCAGCGGCATCGTCCAGTGCGGTAGGCGGCATTGTCCAGTGCATGAGAGAGAGACAGGACACTTGCACGGGATGAGAGCTTGCAGGTTCAAAAAAAATAGTAGCAGATGGCTTGGATGTAGGCCATGTGCCGGCACAGCGATAGAAGGCGTCACTTGGTATGTGAGATCGAGATGGGAGGGTTGCAGGTCGCAAGAGAAGGTAGAATAGATGGTGAAGTGCGCCTTATTGCGTGACGCAGAATACCTAAAGCATACGCCTCGATCAATCTAAAAGATGCGCATGCCTCAATGCAAAAAAAATTGGGATTGCACAAAAGCACGCCACAAAGAGCCTCTGATTGCACAATTTTAAATAGTGATGAATAGGGCTTGACTTTTTTTTTCTAATTGTAAGTTTTATGTCCCACTTTATGGCGAAATTGACTCAACTTGACCAACTTCATAGTTCAAGTTTCTATCATTTGTAGAAATCAATATTAAGTACTGATCTTCTACTTAGCTTTTTCGCCTATCAATCTAGGATTCCAGTTGTAATTGAATATCAAGTGTTGACCTCCAATTAATTTTTTCCATATTTACAAACATGGCTTTCAATTGTAATCCAGAACCATGAACCTATGATGCATTTAATTTAAATTGTTTTCAAAACTCAAACCAGAGAAAGTATTTTCTTTACCATTTTCTCCAACAGAATATTGACCACAAAAGGCACAAAGATGAATCTAAATGGATAGAGGTATACCTTCTATGAAGATAGTTTGATATGTAGATATAAGACTTCCATCTTCTCAATCATTACCGTCTGCCTTCCTTCTATGTAAGTCCACCATCTACTCAAAGCCTTTTTCTAATTGTTGAACCAACTAGTTATGTAACCACTTCACATCTGTGTTTAAAAAGTTTATTATCTATGTTCGAACTCCTGTTTAAAATTTTTGCACCGGACAAAAAATGATCATAATTAAACTGAAATACTAATGCACATTGAAAATTGACTTTGGTATTATCTCGTAGAAAAATAAGAATTGATTTGTATGTTTCAATCTTGAATATCCATTGATAAGACTCACAACTAATTTCCAAGGTGAACTTCCAGACGTACATAGAAATAAAAGAAAACATTTTTGGCAGTAAATGGGGTGAAGTATTTCCAAGTTGCAACAGATACAACAGGTATAAATAGTTCAATTCTACTTCTTATTTTTTTATCATTGGACCTGAGGTACTAAAAGCAACAGGAATTCATTACGCCAGGACAATTCAACTTCATCCTTAATATTAATAAAAGCAACAAGTAAGAATTCATTATGCCAGGAAAATTTAAATTTATCCTTGACAAAATATAGGAGAAACAATAAAACTATTTGGAAATCATTTGTATGAATCAAAAATTGATGCCTCTCAAACCTAAAATCGAATTGATGCAAAAAATATTAAAAAAAAAAATGAAAATAAAAAGACTTATCATTTAAACATCACAGTTTAAGAAACAGCATGCCTTCCAAATCTAAAGTGAAAAGTAAAGAACAATAATCAATTATATTCTGTAAAATAGTGGATGATATTTACCTTGCCAAAATATCACAATGCAGAAAATAATAGAGATAACCAGAGCAAAAGTGTTTCCAGCAGAAGATGAAGCTGATTTTCCATTCTTGATCTTTTTCAATGCCTTCACTCTATCAGCCCTAGCCTTCTTCAACATCATAAGATCTGAAATCTCCTTTATGAGCTTCTGGTCAGCCAAATCCAGTGTCAGTGAGCAGGGAGGACGGGGAGGCTTAGGAGGTTTTGCACATCCCTTTTTCTTAGGCTTCTCAGATCTCAAAAACTTTTGAACTTTGTCATCCCCTACAACCCTCTTGTCCACTAACAAAGCCTCCCCAATCTCCAGCCGAAGCTCAGCACAATTATGCAACTTAGGCTCAAAGCTCACAGCTTCTTCATCTCTAATTGCCCGATCACAGAGAACTAGACCGCTCCATTCCTTATAAGAAAAATTCTTACCCTCTCCAACATTGTACCCATTCTCAATAGCAGCATTAGTAGAACGTTCCACATCAATCACAAAATATTTGTCTCCTCCACTTGTCATATTCACTAACAGTTAATGAAGAAGCTCATTACTCCAAAAATATCCAAAAAAAAAAATTATTCTCATAAAACGCAATGAAGAATGCAACTTTGGCCCAAAGACTCCCTGGTGAAAATACCCTTCACCTTCGAAAGTACACTCTGCAGCTACTGACCAAACAAAGAAACCTGCCGGAAAAAAATTAAACAATCGATCAAACAAACAACACGAATCAAAAAAAAAAAAAAAAAGGTTTCACGACGAAGCCGGCATTAAGCGACCACAGGAAACACGAGAGCTCCGAGAAAGCTCTCAAACTCGATCACACCGACATCGCTCCCACATGAACAAACTCCGACAACACCGAATAAAAAAAAACACCGACGACCAAAAGCAAACCGTCGAAGAGAGAAAAGAATACCCTAACCCATTCCGAAAATAGCAGATCAAAATAATTTAGTTGCAGTGTTGTTCCACCAAGACGAACGGAAGGCTTATAGATCCGGCTTCAAAAGCACCACCGACAGCCCGAGCTTGCGAGACAAATAATTATAAAAAAAACATGAGTTTTAGGAACAAGATGAAGTAAAACTCTGGGCATTTACATACATATATATACCACACAATTCTTATGTATTTGCCTAAACAATCCTTTGTATATGCATATCACTCAAATGTTTACCGTCACAATAAAAATTCCTCTATAACTACTTTGTAAAAAATGAAAATCATATTTTTATGCATGTTTATGGGACCAAAATAATATAAAGATAAACATGAAGTTTTTAATATTACGTATATAGATACATAATAATTTTGTTCTTTGTATAAATTTCTCAAAATAAAAATGGGCATTTACATACATATCACTTATATATCTAGCACCTAAACCTTATTTTTTATATCTACTGCGTTGAATCTGAGATTGTTCTGTGAAGCACATCCAAGAAATAGAGCGAATGAGATTGGATTAGTTTGAATGGTTCATTAGTCATTTACACTAGAAATTACCGCCAATTTATAGCTCAAATGGTATGAAATATACAATTATTTGCTTGTCTCTGCTTAAATAAGATAACACATGGTATTTTAGTAAAAAATAAGTACATGAATAAATAAATTAATTGATAAAAAAAGTAAAGATCTTTGGCTTCTCTGCCACATCTTGCAGTCGTCTAGAATTGAGGGCATTTAGTCGGTCCGACAGTGGGCTTTTGGTCGGTCCGGCTAAGGGCTTTTGTTGGCCTAACTAAACGATCTTTGGTCGGCCAAATTGGGGGCTTTCGGGTAACTTGACTGAGAGTCTTCGGTCGGACAGGCTAGGGGCCTTCGGTCGGTCGGCCAGGTTGGGGGCCTTTAGTCGGCCTGCCAAGCTGGGAGCTTTCAATCGGCAGGCTTGCTTGGTTCGACTACTAGTCGCTGCCTCCTTTGAGTTGGATTCATGTTGTCATGATGAGGCTTAGTTGTCTGGCAAAGGGTACTTTTTCATAATCCGACAGGTAGCTCCACTCCTTTAATTAGAAAGTTGCTACGAGAATTTATGTTGGTGCTGCATTGGGTGCTAGTGATCTCAGAGGGTCATGAGGTTCTTTCTGAGGTATTCATAGTGTCATTTTGAGAAGCTTGACAGATCCCTTCTCTTGATTGGTTATGACCTGATCTTTTTTCCCGAGGGGATATCATTTGACAACATTTGTACACATTTTTAGGGGAGCCATGGTTAGGCATCATGTTAAGTTGGTTCACGTTGATGTGATATTTGACTTCGAGTGGGCCATCTTGACTAAACTTGTCTTATGGTCCATAAGATCTATTTGTTTTTCTTATTGACGTATTATGGGTGTACATATTTAATCTCATGAAATGTCTTACTTTTTGAAAGTCGTACTGCAATAAGAACATAATTTAATAGAAAAAACAGATTCATTTATGTCAAAATCTGTGCTTTAATAATGGAACTCCCTGGATTTTAGCATTCATGGCTTTTTATAAATAGGGCGCTGAGAGCTTCTTAGTCATTCACAATTTTTAGAGTGCGTTGGTTTGTCGGCTTGTTCCAAGAGAGTTGCTATGGAGAGTGGCAAGAAATCTTCGTTGGAGGATCTCACCAAAGATGTGTTGAAGGACGCATTTAGAGCAAGTTAGCTAAGGTTGTGGAGAAGTTTGTCAAGGCTAAGAGGTCGAGAAAAAGCCCAACCGATGGGGATAGGTAAAAGAATCAACTCACCTTGAAGAAAAGATAAATGGTGGATAGTGATGAAGTCGGGTCTTCCGATTCCCGTCGGAAGGAGGTAAGAAAGATGGGTCATTTTCTAGTGCACCGACTACAACCTCTGTTGTAGCCTGTAGTCTTCTAGCTGAACAATTCTTGCACCTAGAGCCACCTCAAAGTAAGGTTGTTGGAGCTCCCTAAGGATGGGCTTTTATTCCATCACTGGGCCTCGCGGGCAAGGCTGAATCAAGTATAATTCTAGAGTTGGACTTTGGGAGAGAGTCAGCCGGTTCTCCATTCAGTCTTGGTGAGAGTTTCTCTTAAATCAGATGGACAGATGTGGAACGATAGTTAGTCATGTGGATGCGGTCCATTTTGATTGACTTATTTTACTACCTTTGCTTATTCCAACAGGTGAAATTTTGTGAGAGTTGACCACCAATGGCAGGTGTCATTTGAGATTTAGCTCCTATGTCAACTGGAAGGACTCTGATGCAGGCATGGGGTGGAGTGACCATTGGTCCTCCAACTATTCTTCAAGGGGTACCTGCGATATGGTATGGTGGCTTGCTATTGGAAGTGTTGGTGAAAGAGCTGGAGGCAAAGCTAGCAACCTTGAGGGTGGAGCATTAGATGGAACTAGCAGTTTTGAGAGTGGAGATGAATGACCTTCGATCGACCTATACATTCCTCCAAGTCCAAGCTCAAGGCAACAACATAGATAGGTTTGGTGGCCGAGTGTTGTACCAAAAGTTGGTTTGGGGGGATTCATCTTGCCTGAGACGATTGATGACCCTCTTGTAAAGTACATTTTGTTTGAATAAATTAAGAGTTTTTATTTGCTTAAAATGAATTTAATTTTTGTTCCCTTTTTGAAAAAAAGAGATGAGCATATTATTACTTATAAAAATAGATCTAATAAAACACAAATTGATTATTTTCTTATAAGAAGAAGAGATCGTCGAGAATGTAATGTTTGTAAGGTCATGTCAAATGAGGATTTAATTACTAAACATAGATTATTAGTTCTAGATTTTAAGATTAATAATTGTAAAATAAAGAATACTTGGGATCATCATCATAGAATTAGATGGGGGTACCTCAAACGCACAAATAAAATTATTTTTGAGTAAAATTCAAGATTTCAAAATTTGGGATGTTCAAGAAGAAGCAAATTCTATGTGAGATAAAGTAACAAAAACTATTAAACAAGTGACAAACATTGTAAATAGAGAATCAAAAGAAAAAAGTTTCTATAAATAAATATAGTTGGTGGTGGAATAAAAATGTGCAAGAAAAGATAAAATGAAAAAAAGGTATGTTATAAAAATTGGTTTAAATGTAAGAGTTTATAGAACCGTGAATATTATCAAACGGTCGGTAGGGAGCCTAAGAGAATAATCTGTGACGCTAAAAATTCTGCTTTTAGTGATCTTTATAATAGATTAGATATTAAGAAGGGTGAAAAATATATGTATAAACTAGCAAAACAAAGAGAAAAAAAAAGTAAAGATTTAACTCAAGTGTATTACAGATGAAATTAAAATTGATTTTCTTAGAAAAAGATATTCAAAATAGGTAGGTGAGTTATTTTGATAAAATTTTTAATGAAGTTTAGGAAAATATGATCAACCTTAGTGATCTTAATATCATTAATAATAAAAAGAATGTTTCATTTTTACCATAACATTAGTAAAAAAGAAGTTGATTAGGTTTTAAAGAAAGCAAAGGTGGAAAGTCTGTAGGACCTGATGATATCCCAATTGAAGTACGATTGAAGTGCGGAAATATTTAGGAGATTTTAGAGTTTATTAGCTTACTAAACTCTTTCATATTTTTTAGAAACTAAAAAGATGCTTGAAGAGTGGAGGAAGAGTATTTTGGTCCCCATTTTTAAGGAAAAAGGGGATGCAGAAGAGTGTGACAATTATAGAGGAATTAAGTTAATGTGTCATACTTTAAAATTATGGGAGAGGGTAATTGAACATAGTTTAAGATGTATTACAATGATTTCTCATAATCATTTTGGATTTATGATGGGCAAGTCTACTATGGAAGAAATACATTTATTGAGAGGTAAGATGGAGACGTTTAGAGAAAATAAGGAGGATCTACAAAATATTTTTATTGATTTAGAAAAATAGTATGAAAAGGTTCCAAGAGTATCCTTTGGAGAGTTCTTGAGAATAAAGGTGTTGATATGACTTTTGACCTCACGTTTGTTGGGGTCTAATCTTTCTTCCTTAGATTCCTAGGATCTAGCCATAGAACTTTCCTGTTGACTATCCTAGAGGACTTGTAATGGAACCCTACCCCATTAGAAATTCTAAACTCTTCCTTACTTTTCTTGGAGTTCCACATGCTTGGTTCTAACCTCTAGCATTTAGTAGGATGGAACCAACATGGGGGGAGCTCAAGAGGAGTCCCCATAGGAATGTCTGGCCTTAGAGTTAGCCCAGGATGGTGTGGTTTTGGTCAACCTTGCACACAGACACTTCAAACCTCACTTTCACTAACAACTTAAAATCCTAAACCAAGCATGCTTACCTTGATTCCCTACTCTTTTGGAAACTCATGTGGGTGGTCCCCAAAACCCTTAGCCTTTGGCTAGGATGGCTAGGACCAACACATGGAGGATTCAAAATAAAGGATTTGCTTCGTCTCATGGCACCATAAGGGTAATTTTGTGATTAGCCTCCTCATTAAACCTCAATTCCACCAAAATCCCCAACTTTGGCCTTCTAGCCCAAAATTTCCCAAAATTACCAAAATGCCCCTAAAAGCCCAATTTTCCCAAAATTTCCCAAATTATCAATTTCTCCTCAATCATATTGAGCCATTCCAAACCACTCAAATTTCCCAAAACACCCAAAAATTCTCAAAATTCCTAAAATACCCCAAATATTACAAAAATTACCAAAATGCCCTTCATGTGCCAAAAATTCCCAAAACCTCCCAAATCATTCCAAACCTCCTCTAAATCAATCAAAACCACCCATTGGGCCCAATTTGACCAAATTGACCAATGTTGACCAAAATCCCATTTTTACCCTCAAAGACCCAAATTCACCAAATTCATACCAATTTCCACCAAATTGATTCCATACTTACCCAATTTCAATTTTAAATTAAATTTCATCATGTTTCAAACCAATTGAAACCAAATTCTCGCCCAATTGAACTCAATTTAAAGTCCAAATGCCAACTCCAAATCAAATGCCTCAAATTCGTAGTCCAAAATTCCATCAAATTGAACTCCCCAACCTATCCAATTTCCTTAATTTTAGATCCTAAACTCTTCATGACACCCCCCTAATGCAATTTGAGCCCTTAATTGGCCTAGATCCAAACTCAAACCTATATATATTTGTAATTTTCATCACATATTTTTAAGAAATTTTTTTCATCACAATTTTAGAATCATCTTTTTAAAAAGTTGCAACCACCTCAAATAGATCTTTAATAAATTCTTTATTAAATTTTATAAATTTAAAATTTTTAAACTTTATTGATATTAAGATTTAATAAATTTAAGAAAAGGCAAAATTTGGGAAGAAATTGGATTTATTAAATCCTGAATTTAAAAGTTTGATTTTTATTCACAATTTAAGTTAAATTTTACTTCAATCATTTATTAGACAGCCCCTGAGTTCTGTAGCTGAGCAAGATGTGCCTATTTCTTATGTGAGGGTTAAATTTGGTTTGTTGTTTTTATTAGTATTATTATAACTTATTATTTGGGTGTTTAGTTCATAAAGGGGGAGTCTACATATAGATTTTTTAAAAGGTGTCTTTCAACTTTTAAAAGTAAAAGGGTTGATATTATTTGTGATATGAAAGATTTGGATGATATAAGTGTAAAAAAGGAATGTTTAGATGCTACATATGTAAATACATAGTTATTGGGGGGGACGTATGTAAAATAGAAGCCAAAATATAACATTTAAGAAGACTAACAAGTATAGTTCATAAAGCTGGACCCCAAGTACTCTTTATAAATTAAATGAAAATTTAACATTCATCACAGGTAGAAGCTGGTCTTCTAATGCTTTAAATAAAAGCCTAGCTGATAAAATAAAAAGGAAAATTTACATAAGTGCCACACAATTTTTATGTATGTACATATCTAACACTCAAATTTGATATTTATACTTTTACACATTGGTGTCATAAACACGCATGAAAATTTGTGTCACTTAAAAAAAAGATAAAAATAGTTATATTTTTTATGTGATTTTAAATATTGGAGCGGTTTGCATGTAAATATGAATGTATGTGTGGTATGTATCTAATGCCCCAAATAAAAAAAAATACACGTGATGAAAAATAAATGCAAATAACTAAAAAATTTACAATGTTAAATCTCTAAAGTAAACAGTACATAAACTTTTACAGAATCAAACTGCGATGATGAGAGAAAAAAGTATTATTCCCCAAGATGTGGCGGCAATGAAAAGTCTGAAACTCTGGTGAACTAAATGAATTTAATTATCCCGCAACAGACGAAGACAAGGTTATGCTCACCAAATAATCAAAGCATGTACAATTTAAAACACAATTTTCATCTCTGTTATCTATAGCCTGTCATTTCATATGCCAAAACTGTCTTTTTGTTTCCATTTGCTTATCTTCACTAGCTAGTATTCTGTTGTCCCTTCAAAATTTTATACGTATATCCATATCAACATTTTATCAAATAATTAAAAGAAGTGAATGTTTTAGATATATCGGGTCCATTGTTCAAAGTGACAGTGATATAGATGGAGATGTTATTAGTAAAATTCAAATTGGAGGTGTGGTGGATGGGCTAGGCAGAAGTATACCTTGACTCAAGCTTGAAAATACTTCGGTTTAGTGGACCATAGTGCCAAGTATGAAGAAGGTTAGTTAGGTTTTTTCTCATCCCCCTCCCCCTCCCTTTATTTTTATTTTTTACTTTATTTTCATATATTAATTTATTGGTCATTTAATACTTCGTTGTGTTGACCAGGGTTACGAATGACCTATTAATAGTTGGTCATGGACTTACTTCAAATCTTTCATCCATGGGCTTAAGTTATTTGCTTGGGCCATGGGTTACAATCTATGGGCTAACTCTAATTTAGATCAAAATAGACCTTTTAAAACCTCCTTTTAGTTAATTAATTAATTAGTTAATTAAAATAAAGTTGACCATGTGGTTATAAGGTTGACCACATAGTGGTAGGTTGACTAAAATGGTGATGGCGACCATGTAAGGGTTAAGTTGAACATAAATTTATGAGAATTTTCGTAAGGTGATCAACTTGCTCCGACGGTCCATGGGTTGTTCATATGGTTTGGGAAGG
Source organism: Phalaenopsis equestris (assembly GCF_001263595.1). Lineage (NCBI taxonomy): Eukaryota > Viridiplantae > Streptophyta > Magnoliopsida > Asparagales > Orchidaceae > Phalaenopsis > Phalaenopsis equestris. The sequence goes on from NW_018227714.1 coordinate 103,440, forward strand.
ACTACCAGCTTGACCAAAATAGTCAGGTGACCAAAGAAAAATATGTTGAGATTTTCATACCTATTTTATACTAATATTGACGATATTGCACTTTAAAGAAGGGTATTTTTGATGTTTTGTTGCAGGTATGTTGAATTATGGTCATTGGAGCAAAAAGATGCAAAAAGGAGCGAATTTGGAGAAAAAAGGACCAAAATAT
>NW_018227714.1:104234-105424 GCF_001263595.1 Phalaenopsis equestris
GTGATTTGAATTGGTGAATCCATGAAAATGTTTAAGAAATTGTGATGATCTTTTCACTTCGATCTTAATTTACTTTCAATCTGGCCAATTGATTTGTTAAAATATGTTGAGTTTTACAACTAAAGTGAATATTACATCCAAGATTTCGGGAGGTCAAAACCTATGGAAGTTAGGTGTAAATAAATAGGAAAATATTACTATCGAACGTAGATTTGGAGATTTTAGAGTGAAACTAAAATCCTCAATTTGGTCCTATTGTTTGGGTGCTGATGTGTAGATGTTAGCCCTCAGGTGAGGGGAACGTGGGAGCTCCGAAGTGAGAGCTGGTATCCTCCCATCTTAGCCTCAGATTCAGTAACCAAGCATACGATTAGTCAATGTTCTTTATGCCTGGACCAAAGGGAAAAGAATATGTATGCTCCTATTTGGCACAATCCAATTTGAATTAATTCACTTTATCCATTCACTTTAATTTCTTGACAAGGAGAAGGATGCTTTCTTATATATTGAATTTCACATTAAAAACTTTATTAGTAGAATTAGTTATTTAAGAGATTACATATTTATTTCAATTGCCTATTAGTGACAGATAAGCAATTTGAACTATATTATTGTGATTAAGTATTGATTTTTTAAAATCTTAGTTCGTAGCCTCTAATATTACTCCCTGTAGGATCGATATCTAGGACTCCATTAGAGCCCTGTATTACTTGAGCGATATGTATACTTGCGTTGATAAGTGTGACTTTTTAATTATTAAGTATTTTATACACCTCTTTGTCGAATATATAACCGCTGTCAAGTTTTTGGCATCGTTGCTGGGGAATTAAATCTTCTAGCAGCAATATCAAATTCTTGTAATTTTAAGCATATATAAAGTCATTGTCAAGTTTTTGGCACCGTTGCGGGGAAGTAAACAAGAATCATAATTAGAGTAATAGACAAATTAGGACTATTAGAAAACTTTTACTGGAATTGCAACTTATTTTCATATTTAGTTAACTATTTTTCTGTGTACTGATTTCAATTGTATGCGTAAATTTGCACCTGAAAATATTATATCCTATGATTCAGAATTAGAACGCACTGTTAGAAGAATTAGAAAACTAAGAAGAGAACCTAGAAATCTAGACACAATGGAAAACAACGTGAACTATCAAGGAATAGAAAATGAACACCAATCTAGACCT
>NW_018227715.1:0-3393 GCF_001263595.1 Phalaenopsis equestris
CCGCCATTTGAGAAGCTTCTGAGCTACGCGCGGGAGATACGGAAAGTTCTGGTGGCCGCAGGCGGAGGGGAGGAGGCGCGCGGCGGCGGAGAGGTCGCCGGAGTTTGAGGTGGTGGCGGGAAGGGCTTTGTTATGGATGAATTAAGTAAAGGAGGGTTTAGCGTTTATTTACTTAGTTATGGTACGGGGCTATATTTGTGGAATCTTTGATTTTCGGGATTTGGGCATGTGGGGTTTGTGTGTACTGAAATCTACAATGCATTGAAATTTATCAGTGGGGGGTAAATGTGCAATTATGATATAATGTTTTTGAGTGTTTAAATTATTGAAATTTATAAATTTGTTGAGTATTTTTATGAGGGGTGATCATGTAATTTATAAAATGTGGATCGAATTGATGGATTATGTAGGTTGGACTATAAGTCGAGTCATTGGATCAGAGAAAATGTTACGAACCGATGGCACGAGCCCTCCACTGGTCGGACTTATGCAAGTTTGCCGACCTCATCGTCTTGAGCTGGTCACTCTGCCGCCAACCACCTCACCACTTAGACCAATGACCCAATCGACCGACCATCCATATGGACGACGGACTCACCCTTTTGCAGTCAGCCGACTGTCCGTTCGGTCGTCGAAATCCATAGATTTAGCTGGCCACCTATGATGAAAATTGATAACCAAAATACCATAAAACGGCTGCCACTGCCCTCCGATCAGCTACTACTTCTTCTAGGCAAAGTTAGGGTATTAAATGATGGCAGTGCAGTGTCAGTGATGTCAAGATAATTAATTATGTTATGATATAATAACTAGATAAAATCGCAGGTGAAAGGTGCAACCGAATGAAGAAAGGTTCTCAGAAAGATGGCATTTCCACTGACAGTAGCCAAACAAAAGCCATATGATCGAACAAAGGACTACCGAACTACAGACTCGAGCACGCCAAAAAGGTTAAAATATTCTGCACTAATCCCTTGAAAGCGATGCTAACATTCTAATCTATTTTTTTGATCTTCCCATCATCTGTGAATGGTAGGGCTCTTTTACTTAGGGGGAGTAAAAATGGTTCGAAGAGCTACAGGAACACCCCCCCCCCCCCGCAAGTCACTCCGTTTGTTTTCATCTCTCTCTCCTCATCTCAATTTCCTTCTAATCCTTAGGCACGATCTACCAGACATAATTATTGCCTGTTACTTTCTTCTACCGTCAGGTTCTTTAAGATCCGAGCGAACATTTTTGGTCATAGAAAACGTTACTTATACGAAAATAGGGTTGTAATCGAGTTGAGCCGAGAATTTATATTGTAGATTTTACTCGGCCAGAAAATATTATAATTTGTTCATCTTTGACTCGAGCTTTCACATTTGTATATATTCAAGTTTGGCTTGTTTAAATTCTTAATAATTGAATTTTTTTTTAATACTTGACTTATTTATGTCAATTAAATCGATTTAATAAAAAAGAAAATTGATTTATTTCTAGAAGCTTAACTTCTCAATTATATTTTTATTTTTAATAAAATATAAATAAAATAAAAATAAATATTACCCTAGAACACGTGATAATAATTTGAGCTAGCAAGGCACACTTTAAGCTTTTTACTAACTGCGAGGCATGCTTTTTCTCTTGTCGGGTGTTTGTTGAAATGAAAATTTAGGAGACAAAAATTTATGAAAAATAAATAAATAATTACATAAAGATATTAGAAAAATATATAAATGTTTCTATTTTCTTATATAATTTTATTTTTAATTATTGTTAGTAAGACTGTAAAAGAGTCGAGCTTGGGTGAGCTCAGTCTTGGCTCGTGTTCGGTTCGTTCAAAATTGCATTGTTCGAAATTGACACGAGAACAGTGCGTTTGTGTTCGGCTCGATTTAAATATTTTTGTTCGTGTTCAGCATCAAATTGACTTGTTAAAATTAATTGAAAAAATTAGATGTAGAGTATTGAATTTGAACTTAGACCGAATCTATGTAAAAAAAAGACACATAAATATATTAAACAATAACTTCTATGATTTAAACTTAGGAGTGTATGTATATATAATTTTTTATTTTTTATTTGGAGCTAAAACGAGTCGAACACGGGCGAACAGAGAGTTGTTTTTGTTCGACTCATTTATAATTCGAGCTTCAAAAATTGTTCATGGTCTGCTCGTTTATTTAACGAACAAGCCGAACACGAGTTACTTAATGAGCCGAACACAAACTGTTCAACAACCCTAATTATTGGAGGTAATTCTTCCTATTTTATTTTTTATTTTTTTTAAGGTGAATACTAAATAGATTATAATATATACCCAAAAATCCTTCGATAAGATTCAAATTATGGGACATTATTGGGCACATGATTAGATCAAGAAAATTAGACCCCAAGCTTGTGGCCCAAAAACCTTGTAATGAGATTTAAAATATGGGCCTTAATCTCTTACATGAGGCCATTTTAGTTTTGGAGTTTGTAGGAGTATAAAAATAGTCCCAAATTTTTTAAATTAGGGCTGAAATTGTTTTAATAGAAGATTATTAGAGTTCAACTTTAAAATAATTAGTCTATTTTAACACTTCTATAAATTATAAAATTAAAATGATCGGACTATTTTGACACTTTACTCAATGCCAAAATTATGAGAGGAAATAAGAATGATGTGGGCTACAAAATATGTGACGATAGAGAAATATATTATTATCTTAGCGTTGCATGAGATTTAGCACATACCTAGATAAAAGAAAACAACCAATAATGACAGGATAAGTTTTGACGTGGAAAACCCGTAAAAGAAAAAAACCATGAGGTCTAGCCCAGTTGCCAAAATTCACTATAAATTGATGATTACAGTGGCCCCTTGTCCCACAGACGGGAAAATATTATAAAGTCTTATGAATTACAACGTCGGCGTTCGTGAGAGGGGTGGAGCTCAATCTATATTGTTTTAGGTGCATTTAATATAGGAATATGAAACACTTTGATCGGAAGGCCTATAGAGCTTCCTTCGATCAGACCACATTTGATGGACATTTGAGTGCCTTAAATTCTTGGGCTCGTTGGATTCGTCTTATCGACATGTTTGATTCGACTATAAACTTGCTAGATTCAACATTCATTTGACCTTCCAAATTTGTTCGTAAAACTATCAAGAGCGGTTTAATAAATTGATTTGAGTTTGATTTTACTCGAATTAGACTAATTTTGATATCATTGAGTCCGTCTTATCGAGTCAGTCAGTTTGACTATAAATATGCTGAAATTTAAGTCTTGAATGACTTCTTATCAAGATTTAAATATTTATTGTTCAAATAATTATCTCAAAATTTGTATCATGCCTAGAGGATGATTATGATTAGAATTTGTCATGGTGTATGAATGAACATGGGATGCTTTGGGCCATGGCAG
>NW_018227716.1:0-807 GCF_001263595.1 Phalaenopsis equestris
TAACTTGTGGGTACAGATTGTAGTTAAATTTTGGAAGATAATAAAGTCGAAAATTAGGATTTCCTTGTTAATTCAGATTTTCGGATGGATTCACCGGATTGTTATAATTATTCCAACTAAAATTAGGGTAATTTTTTCATCCAGGGTTAAAATAGTTAGAATGGGGATTATTATTTCAATTATTTATAGTGTTTAAAGTTTCATAAGATGGTTGAGTATCAATAATCTGTCCTATTGAATTTTCCTCTAATACTGGGGATATTTGAGAATTGTTCACTCCTATTTGATTAATCTTTTTAGAAATAGTAGCAATTTGAGATCCCAAAATAGAGATTGCATCAGAATCATGAATACTGGCTACTCTCTTAGGATTTACCCTTTTAGAGGGCCATTGAAAATTATTAGTAGTTATTTCTTCAAGTAAAGAATATGCTTCATCGAAAGGTTTTTACATTAATGATCCACCTGCAACAGCATCTATAGTAGATCTTAGTGATCCTACTAATCCATTGTAAAAGGCTTGAATTATTAACCAATCTGGCAAAGCATGGTGTGGACATTTTCTAAGAAGATCTTTAAATCTTTCTCATTCTTCATATATTGATTCCTCTTCAAACTGACAAAAAGAAGTAATATCATTTCTAAGCTTAGCGGTTTTCGAGGGTGGAAAATATTTAGCCAAGAATTTTTGTGATAGTTCTCCCCAAGTTCTAATAGATCCAGGTGCTAATGAATTTAACCAAGCCTTGACTTTATCCCTTAATGAAATAGCAAAAAATTCTAAGCCTAACAACATCATTAGACACT
>NW_018227717.1:0-5254 GCF_001263595.1 Phalaenopsis equestris
TAGAATTGGAGATTTTAGAGTGATAGACTAAATTCCCTAATTATATCCTATCATTTGGGTGCTCAAGTGTAGATGTTAGCCCTCAGGTGAGGGGAACGTGGGAGCTCCGAAGTGAGAGCCAGTGTCCTCCCAGCCTAGCCCCAGATTCAGTAAACAAGCATAGGATTAGTCAATGTTCTTTATGCATGAACCAAAAGTATTTGACACAATCTAAATTGACTAATTCACTTTATCCATTCACTATAATTTATTGACAAGGAGAAGGATGTTTTCTTATATATTGAATATCACAATTAAACCCTCCTTAGTAACATTAGTTATTTAATAGTTATTAAAATTTTATATACATTTCAATTGTCTATTAGTGACAGATAAGCAAATTGAACTTTGTTGTTGCGATTAAAGTATTGCTTTTCTAAAATCTTAGTCCGCAGTTCTAACCACTCCCTGTGGGAACGATATCTAGGACTCCATTAGTGCCCTAAATTACTTGAGCGATACGTATACTTGCGTTGATAAGTGTGACTTTACAATTATTGAATATTCATTACGTCCATATTTATCTTGTATTTTAAGCATATAAAATGTTGATGTCACATAGCGGAGTCAAATTTATATTTTTTGCACAACTATATTCTCGGGATCATCTTTTAAGCCTATATATAGGCTAACCCGAGAATACCAAAGAGGAGGAGACCTATCCACAATCCTTGATTCCAAAAACCATTAACTGTGAACTTCTTCCCCATCTTATAGGCAATTGATTCTCTATAGAATCAAGCCCCGAAGCTCACTATCCTTTTCCAATTTCCTTGCCCAAAATAAGACAATTTTTGGGTTTGACCAAAAACCGCCCAAAATTTCAAATTAACTCTTTCAAATCCATGTCTGACCTTAGAGAAGAGAAGCCCAATTGAAATCGGCTCCTCCCATTGGCTCTAACCTGCTCTTCAACGAATCCGTGAGCCCATTTCAGTGAAGTCATACTCCCACTTAATTTCACTTCAAATTGAGCATAACAGGAGCTCTACAAGGGCTTGGTGATCGTTACAGACAAACTTGATTTAAGCTTCACTTTGTCAAGCCAAGGTATGGCCATTTTGACCTAAATTGTGCTTTGTTTTGATCCTTTGTGAAATGAAACATCTCACATCCCATACATCATTGTATGGATGGGTTCGCCCTCTGACGATGAAGCTTTAGGAACAAATTTCAATCAATTCTATGAACAATCGAGTGAGATATTGTCCCTAGAACATGGTTGGTTCTCGGATTATCGTCCCCTTGGAACGATGAATGAATATTGTTCAATTCCATGTATCGGAAGTGAACGGATCTAATTAAGTTAGACAGCAGATCCGTCCATTCGAAGCAGGATTAACCGCGGGCCACGTAGGCTGCCGCGTGTAAAGCTTTGCCAATCACGCTCTGCCACGTGCACGTTTGACGAGTCTAATGAATGAGTCAGCTGCCACGTGTAATTTCCATTAACTAGGAAATTCAAAAAATATAGAAAATACCCAAAACTTCAACTATTCATATCTTTTCCAGAAAAACCACAAAAATAAAATAAAAGTATTCTTAGACTTAGAGAGATTAGGAGAAAATTATGAAAGCAAAATCTAGAATTAATGATTTATATTTAGTTTTTAATTAATTAATTACTATATGGAGTGAAATAATTATTAAAAATCAATTATAAATTTAATAATTCTAAAATTTTCATATAATGATCCTTTCATTCTTATGAACATTTTATGATTTTTTCAAAGGCTTGAAAATGTCTTTGGATTAAGTTCACCTATTTTCATGAAACTTTGTAACTATTTTTTTAAAATAATTATAAAATAAAAAAATAGAAAATTAAATTGGAAATTACCAAGAAATTTAAGGAAACATACTTAAAGCTTAATATGACAAAACTTAGCCTTTTGAAAATTTATAATGACATCCTTGTTTTTAGGGTTAAGATTATGAATTATAAATTTATATTTGAAAACCCTAAAATCATTTAATCCTACATACTTAGCCCACTTTACATCAGACTAATTTAATCTTTGAGTCTAACCCTAAATGGACTAATATCCAACCCTAATTTGGTCTAAACACATTTAGACCTAATTAAACCCTCGTAAACCTTCATAAAATTAGGTTTAACACCATAAACTCTAATTAGGTCAAAATCACACTTAGAACTAATTAAACCCGGTTTAAATATTAACAACATTATGTTTAACTTAATAAACCCTAATTAATTGTAAGCTTCATGAATATTTCAAAAAATGTTTAAACCTTACGTAAACCCATTTGGATTATGTAATGCGCCTGCACCTTTTCAAAAATGTATGATGTCAGTTTTTTGTGATTTAATTGAAAAAGGAATTGAGATTTTTATGGATGATTTATCAGTCTTTGGGACTTATTTCAATTTATGTTTAGATCATTTAGCAAGATTTCTAAAATGCTGTGAAGAAACAAACTTTATTCTCAACTGGGAAAACTGTTAATTAATGGTTGCAGAAGGAATAGTGTTAGGGCATGTAATTTCTCAAAATGCATGGAAGTTGATCCAACAAAAATTCAAGTTAAAATTGTTGCCTTTTACGAGTGTGAAGGGAATAAGAAGTTTTCTAGGAATGTGGTTTCTAAAGACGTTATATTAAAGATTTTTCAAAAATTTCTAAGCCTTTATGTCAACTTTTAGAAAAAGATGCTAACTTTGATTTCAATGATGAATGCTTATATTCCTTTAACTTATTAAAAGAGAAATTAATCACTATGCCTATTATTGTTTGACCTGATTGGACAAAAATTTGTGGATTAATGTGTAATGCTAGTGATTTACTATAAAAAAATGTTCAAGGTGATATACTATGCTAGGAAAACCCATAATGAGGTTTAAATTATTTACACTACCACTGGAAAAGAATTATTAGCTATAGTGTTTGCTTTTGATAAATTAAGATCTTATTATATTGGAACCAAGTGTATTGTGCATGCTGATCATTCTGCTATAAAGTATTTAATAATGAAGAAGGAAGCAAAACCAAGATTAATTAGATGCGTCCTTCTAATGTAAGAATTTGATTTTGAAGTTATGGATATGAAGGGTACTGATAATCAAATAGTTAATCACCTGTCAAAGCTTGAACAAAAAAATAAAAAGCATTTAAATTCTGAAATTAATGAGAACTTTACTAATGAACAATTATATGAGATTATTGAATGGCAAATTCCATGGTATGTTGATATAGTGAACTATTTGGTTAGTAATATTTTACCTTACGAATTTGATAGCCATCAAATTAAAAAGTTCATTTATGATTCAAAATTTTACTTAGGATGACCCTCATTTATATAAACAATGTAAGGACTTAATTATTCGAAGATGTGTACAATTAGAAGACACTCAAGAAATTATTCAAAAATGTCATAAATCAGATTTTGGGGGACATTTTGGAGTGGATAAAATTGCATTTAAGATTTTACAATCTAGATTTTATTGGCCTAATTTATTTAGGGATGTTAATTATATAAAAAGATGTGATCAATGTCAGAGAGTAGATAATATTTTTAGAAGAGATGAAATGCTCCTAAATTTTACTCTTGAAGTTGAAATCTTTGTTGTTTGGAGATTAGATTTTTTGGGACCATTTGTATCATCTTTTTGGAAAGATTTATATTTTAATGGCTGTGCAGGGCGCTATAGCGCTATTCATCAGACTATGCAGGGCACTATAGCGCCACTGCCCGACTCTATAGCACCGAACTAACCCGTGAGCCATTTTAAGAGTATGGACCCACAGTTTTTGCCATTTTCATCCTTGGTTCATCTCCTTCCTCCATTTTGTTTAATTTTTCTCCCTTAGGGTTTCATATTGTGCTTGATTGGCTTGAAGTTAGTCCACCAAACTTTGGATTTCTTCATATTTGAGTAAGATCTTCACCTTGGATTTAAAAAATTTTGATTTGACAGTGGATTTCATCCACATTATGGTTTAGGCCAAAAATTTTATAACTTGATGAAAATAGTGTGAAATCCATGGTTGATTGATTATTTATGTTTAGACTGTGTTTTTAGGAGCCATTTGAAGTGAGTTTGTGCTTTTTGGAATTTATCTTAAAATCTTTTAGATTTATCATGGCTCTTAAAATTAATAGAGGGAAGTAAAAAAAAGAACTTTTGATTCTGATAATTTTGTCAATGTAAGGGCACGAGATAGGTATGCTGATCTGCAATTGAAGAACTACATAATGGAGTTTTTTACGTCCTGACAGAATAATTGAATATTTGATTGCGGAGCAACAGTGGGAAACTTTTTTTATTTCTCTTTCATAACTGTAATTTTAGTTTTTCAAGAGTTCTATGCTGACCTACCAGACAAATTTGATGATTTGGTTTATGTATGAGCGTAGATATCAGTTTTGTTTATATTAACCACATATATAAGCTGCACAGTGTTCCATCTCGCTTCTTTTCTGATTTCCATCATACGGATGATGAATTGAATGAGATTATGGGATTTTTGACTGATGGAAATGGAGTTTGGAAGATTAAAAATGGGCAACATGTGAACTTTTATTTTTTAAAAACTTAATGTTCATTCTCATGCATGGCACTATTTCATATCCAGTAGATTACTGCCTACCAACCATTTCAATGAGGTAACCCATGAGAGAGCCACTTTAAACTACTGTATTTAGATGAACAAACCCACTGACACTAGCTCCCTTGTTTATACAAACATTCGTGTTTCCTTGAGAGGAGGAACTACAGGAGGTTTGGGCTACCCTGCTCTAATTACTCCCTTGTGTGTTAGATCTGGTGTGAAGTATGAGATTTAAGAAGAAAATTTGCCATCACATAAACCCACTAGGAAAAAAAAAATTAGAAAATTATGAGAGAAGTTTTGGGACTAGACTTAGGATTGGAGTTAACATACCTTCAACTTCAGCTTCTACTTTTTCTTCTGCTTCTACTCCTAGAAAATCTGCTTTAGATACTATTTCTTTGAATTATATTATGGAACAAATGATGATTCACCAAGGATATACTATAGATACTATAACCATAAGAAATTAAGTAAAAGGCATTGAATCTCAATCGTACCATAGTGATGATATTATGTTGAGGAAGGTTGAGTAATGAGATACATGGGGGGGTGATCATTCTGTGGAATTTCCTACTCGCCCCATTTTCACTCCATATCGACCTTCTGAGATAGATAAGGATCTAGATTTGGTAGATGGTGAT
>NW_018227718.1:0-7132 GCF_001263595.1 Phalaenopsis equestris
ATGAGAGTCTGCGTCATGTGCCTAAATATTTGAGACCCCAGCGCCGCTAGGAATCGAACTAAGGAGACTTACAGTGAAACCGGTCAACCAACAAGCCACGGCTCGCTACACTTACACACACACACACACACACACACACACATATATATATTCCCGTGCCGAATATTAATATTAAATGAAGATTATTAGAAAAGTAAAGACTTAATATTCAAAACACGAGGACCATGCTAAGTAAAATGAGAAAAGTAAATGAAAATATAACATCAATGTAATAGAAGAGAAGTAAATAATGAAAGGGGGGGAGCTATAAAGGAAGCCAAGCTAAAAGAAATCATAGACTCCATCTTGGTTGAGAGCTGGCTGAGAGGTAGGAGGTTGCAGGTCTTAGAGAAGATCTAAACAAAGCCATCTCATCACAAAAAAGTAACATCGTTCCAAATGCAACCAATCAATCAAGGGAGGCCAAAAAATACAGACAATTGAGCCTCAAAGGGGATGAGAATTCATCATTGCTCTACCTAAAAAACACACACAAAACCCAGAGAACTCATCAAAGAGACATGGTTGTTTCCCTGGTGGAAAGGAGGAGAAGAGTATCATAATTATGAACTTTCATCAGCCCACACCTAATTATAAGCTTCAACCTTCCCAGAAACTATCAAGAATAGCAGTGTGATACACTAAAAATCCAAACCGACCTTGGGAAGGTCATAAGCCTTACAAAATTAGAGAAAAAAGAAGAGATTGGATCCTCATAAACTGTAAATAAATATAGCTAACGCATGCTAGAAAATTTACGGCGATATAGTAATGTATTATCGTTTTAGCGTTGCACAAGATTTCAGCACACACTCAGATAAAAAAATAATAATTTGTAATGTCACCACAAGTTTTTACATGGAAAATTAAAAAAGGGAAAAAACCACGGGATCTAGTGATACACCTAAAATATATAGTTTTTTATACATATTTTTATATCTATTTTTGAGATATTGCGCTTTAATGAAAAATATTTGTGTATTTTTCTTTCGGGTACAATCAAAAGGATGAAAAATGCTAAAAGAAGTGAAAAAGAGTTAAATTTGGAGCAAAAATGATGAAGATGCAAAAATGAACTTGGGCGCCTAAGCGTTAGAGAGCCTCGTCTAAGCGTCAGGTACCTCACGCTTAAGCGCCAGAAGTAGTTATTTGATGATTTATTGAATTTGAACGAATTTTTTAAGAGGTTTTTGAAGCAACCCATGGTAAAAATGTGAGAAATATACACGAAAATTCATTCAATTAACTTTTAAAAGGAAAAACTTTTAAAAGATTCATTGAATTGAGGCACATTTTGAAGAGATACCAAAACACCCCTTGTATTTTTATTAAAAAAGACTTGGATCATCAAAGAAGAGAGACCAGCCATTAGACATCCACAACCATCATTCATCCAAGTAATCGTCGCCGCCCATCGTCGTCGCCGCCGCCTGCCACCTTCTTTTTATTTTGTGTAGTTTGTATTGTGAGTGAAGGAAGAGAATCCAAAGGAACATCAAGACATTTGGTGGTGAGGATTTGAGATTAGTTTTTATCTTTGTGACTACATTTGGTTTTAATCTAGATTTCTTGTTTGTGTGCATGATTTCTACTTTTAAACTCATGTGTTGTTTTGTTTTCTCCAAAGATTCTGAGTAGTTTTCCTTATCTTTTTGCTTAAAATGATAAGTGATTAAGTGTTTAATGGATGTTGTGTGAAGTATTAAACTACAATGTTGGAAGAAGTTGTGATGATTTGAAACCTTGCACTTTATTTACTTTTTGATTTGGCTAATTAAGATGTTAATATATGTTGTGAAAAAATGTAAGATCCAAGATACTGTAGTGTTGTTTTTATATAAAGTTCTTGTTTGTGTGTTTTTATTTTTATTTTTATTTTATGTGTTTTATAGTAATGCATGCATAGTTCAGGTTCCACAAGACTTGTGTCTTACGATTCTGAATTAGAAAGAACTATTAGAAAATTAAAAAAATTAAAAAAATTAAAAATTATTGAAAATTTTCAAGAAATGGCAAGTCAAAATAATAAAAATATTGAAGATCCAACATGGATCTTCTTCTAATTCTGAATAATGTAAAATTAGAAGAAGAAAATTTCTTAAACTTAATGGAACTCTATGTTGAAGGTTATTCTCCATATGTTCAGAAACATATTCAACATGGTTTAATACCAAAGCAATCGCCAGCAAACCAATCCCACCTCTTTGAACAATTATGGGGCAATCAACAATGAAACCCTAATTCAAAAGAAGGTGTTGGATCCGATATGCTAGGACCTCTTGATGACATGAAATTTTGCCTCGTTGACACCAAAGAACCCAATTTTGAGTGTGCGGAAGCACCTGATGATTTTGAAGAACCTTCAATTGACGATGCTCCACCAGATTTTGAGAAAGAAATTAAATCGAAAATAAACATGCTAATAGAAATCAACTTGGGGACCGACGAAAACACAAAACCAACATTCACCAGCTCGCTGCTTAATGAAATTGAAGCTAAGGAAATAACATAACTATTGAAAGAATTTAAAGTTTACTTCACCTGAAGTTATGATGAAATGTTTGGACTCGCTCCAGAAGTAGTAGTCCATAAACTTGGGACAAACCAAACTGCAATCCCAGTAAAGCAGGCTCCAAGAAGGATGTGTATAGAAATTTAACAACAAATCGTTGCCAAGGTTTAAAAATTAATCGATGTCTGTTTCGTCCAAGAAGAAACATACCCAACATGGTTGGTTAATATAATGCTGGTAAGAAAGAAAAATGACCAAATTCGAATCTATGTCGACTTCAGAGACCTAACTAAAGCATATACAAAAGATGAATTTTTCTTATCGGTTCTAGAGTTAATGGTAGATATTGTGTCAGCACAAGCAATATTCTCATTCATGGACAGTTCGTTAAGCCACACACAGATCAAAATGTCTTTAGAAGATAAATCAAATACAACCTTTTGAACACCCATCGAGATTTACTGCTACAAAGTAATGCCCTATGGACTTAAGAATGTTGGTGCAACATACTAGTGGGTTATGACAAAGATCTTCAATGAACTCATCTACAATCAATTTGAGTGTTTATGTGGATGACTTAGTCGTTAAGAGCAGACAAAATGACGACCGCATGTACTATTTGAGAATCACCTTCAAACGATTACGATAGTTTAATCTTAAAATGAATCCCTTTAAAATGCAAATTTGGTGTTATTTTGGGGAAGTTTTTAGAATTTATTGTTCGTCATCGTGGGATCGAAATTGATCCTCTTAAAATTGAAGCGATCCTAGATATGCCTCCCCCAAGGAATTTGACCCAACTAAGGTCTTTCCAAGGTAAGGTGACATATCTGAGAAGTTTCATTTCCAACTTGTCAGAAAGGTGTTAACTTCTCACCGCCTTAACTAAAAAGGGTGTCAAATTCGTGTGGGATGACAAATGCCAACACACGTTTGAAAGTATCAAACATTATTTGATGCCACTTCTTATTTTAGCAGCCCCTATCTCGAGAAGGTCTCTAATCCTTTACACTGTGAATTATGTTGACTCCCTTAGAGCATTATTAGCCCAAGTTAAAGAAAAGGGCAAAGAAAATGCACTATAGTACATAAGTTGTCATTTTATGCATATCGAAATCAGGTATTCTGCAATTGAGAAGCATTGCTTAGTTTTGATCTTCGCAGTTCAAAAACTAAGACACTACATGCTATCTCATTGAGTGGCTCTCATTTCACGAGTCAACCCGCTGCAATATTTAATGACTTCACCGATACTTTATGGAAGACTAGCCAGATGGACAATGATATTGTTTCAATTCGACATTTGGTGCCTCTAGATACTATCAAATGACAAATATTGGCACACTTCCTAGTAGCACACTCGTTACCAACAGGGTCCCCATTTAATGATGATTTGCCTGACAAATAAATTTTGGACCTCAAAGATTCCAACACTCGACATTCGGAACTACACTTAGATGGAGCTTCGTCTGCTTATAAATACAAAGACATGCAAACAATTGTACCTAGCAAGGCAGGAGTAGGGTTGGTTTTCATTACTCCAGATCGAACAATGATGTCATTTTCTTACCACTAGATAGAGCCTTGCACAAACAATGAAGCCGAATACAAAGAACTTATAACTAGCTTAGAACTTTCAATCTTGATGGAAATCAAAGACATCGACATCTACAGAGATTATCAACTATCAAATTGTTGGAAAATAAAAGACTCTGAAAACAAGAATTGAACAGTACTTATGATACACAAAGAAATTGTTAGAGCAAATCCCGAATGTAACACTTATTCGAGTTTCAAGGTGAGACAACTCATTAGCAGATTCTTTAGCAAAACTCGCTAAAGAGTTCATCTGCCCCGAAAAGGATCATGTTCCAATACTTATAATACTATTCGAGTGTACTTAATTTAATTTTGTTTTTATTATTTTTGTCATCCCTCACAATGTTGAGTTATTTACTAGTTTCTTTATTATTTATGCTTCATAAAGGAGAGTTCTATGCTTGTTTGCATTGCCCATTCATTCTTGAAAGCAAAACCGAAAGGAAAATGGTCAAGTCTCTATAGTTTTTCTTTTTCTTTTTCTTTTTTCTTCTTTTTACTATATTTTTATTATTACAATTGTCTGTTTATTTTTGTTTTTGCAATTGCAAAGCTTCGCATAATCTTATTGTAGATATGCTTATCTCATTGAAATAAAAATTGGCGAGGAATTTGCATACATATCATAAAACTATTATCTATTTATATATCTAGCACATAAACTTATGTCGTTTATCGTGACTCTTTGATTGACAGAGTTTATAAGACCCTTCGATCTCGTCAATATACAGTGTGAAATTCTTAGACATATGAGATTGATCGGGAGGCTCGTATAATAACCTCTGGGCAAGCTTCAAAAAAGAAAAAAAATGTCCAACAGTAGAACTTTTATAATGTGCATGGCATTTAGAACTTTAATATTGTATAAATAATGCATTTTTTACTACCTTAAAAGTGAAATGAACTCTACATATATAATTTTATGACACCAATGTTTCATAAATATAAAAATCAAATTTTAGAATTTGATATATAAATACATAAGAATTATGTTTCCCAAATATCAATTATTAATGATATCATTACTCTAAATATGTTAATAATTTGTAAATTTTGGAGAGTTGCGACACGTAAACTTTAACACGAGTTCATCATACGTCGAGTGAACTTTCAAAAATGTACATAGATCAAACTTTCAAAATTGTACATAGATCGTTCGAATGTGAAACAAAGAAAAAATCATGAAACCAATTCATATTGATAAGATTATATTTAATGAAATAATTACTAAAATTAAAAGACTAGATGTAAAAAATAAAACAATGAATTAATTTTATTATAATAAAAATTTTAATATTTATTGATATATATATTTTAACGATTTTTCTTATTTGCATATCCACCACACAACTCCCATGTATTTATAAATCTAAAAACTTAAATTTAATATTTACATTTAATAACAGTTTAAAATCATAAATTTTACATAAAAAACTGTGCATTTTACTTTAAAAAAAAGTAAACACTAAGGAAATTTTATGTAATATTAAAAACTAAATTTTAGACATGCCTATATATATAAGAATTGTGGTGTGTATAAATGTACAATTTTTTTCGGCATGTCAATGAAAGATTTATCAAACAGGAAAAATTTAACCTGATTGAAAACGCACCTGACATGTTTGGGTAACTGCATTTTGATAGCTTATGCGTTTTCAAAACGCTGAAAACAACGTTTTCACACCGCACTTGTCGAGGTGCGGTAGCAGCTTTCTAGTCGTGATCTGGCTTTTTCAAAAAAATAAAAATTTATAATAGCTACTTATCAGCAGATTATTTTTAATCAGTTTATCAACAGATTATTCAATAAATTGCAGCAGCCCCAAACAGACCCTAAGTAAAAATCCCAAAAACGAGGTGCCCCTTCAGTATAAAAGAGATGCATCAGACGACGATTCACGTAAACAAAGGGCAAATAAACAAATAGACAAAATTCTGCTATTAGTTTTAAAATGTTAGTAAAACGCTTTACTCGTGCTTAAATTAAGTTGCAGAAGCCTAGAAGGTTACAAACTAGGCATATGGAGTACCAGAATTAGAGACATAAATAAATCATTTCATGGTTTGAACAAAACATAGCGAACCTGCTTTTATAACTTAATAATATGGATCATTATGACATGCTAAAATTTGAAACGTTAACCTGAAAAATACTAAATTACAATGTGCAGCAAAACAACAAATAACTAAGCTTAGGCTTGTTCCTACAGAGCAAAAGGTTGTTCCAGAGTATAGTACAGGTTGCCAAAAAAAAGCCCACCAAACATTACCTAGAAAAATATGAAAAAATAAATATATCCTTCATATATATATATATATGAATTCCCAGTAGCACTTGAGCTTATATACCTCAAAATGCGGGTTAAATTCATCGTAAACCTTGGTGCTTAACGGGTATCATTTTGCTGCAGTAGCTGGAACTTGTAATTGTTGAATGGCAAAGTCCACCACCTATCAGATTTAAATATAATAAGCAAAAAATTTAAAGTGAAGCAAATATCCAAAAGCATATAGTACTTCATGAAAATATATATTTAAAAAGGAATAGCCGGAGGATATTATACGAACTCCGGTTATCCCTCATGCGCCTAAGAATTTGAGTACCGCGCCCTACACTTGAGGATAATTGAACCCCAGACTAGATAGGACTTACAACTGACAAGCAGATGCCCAACCAACTAATCTGAGTACACGGCACACACACACACACACATCTCAATTCCTGTCTTTAGATATCCAACACCAAAACATTTACTTCTACATTTATGGCACTTTTTACCCATGCAGACATATTTTAATTTTTTTCAAAGCAAATAATAGTGATATTTTTATTATGTGACATGAAAGATATTAATGTTATAAATATAAAAATCAATGTATAGATAATAAACATGTAAATGGGAAGGAACTGGGCCATGCATGTAAATGCCCCTTCCAACCATGAGATATCTAAAAAAGGTCAATATAAGTACATCACCATAT
>NW_018227719.1:0-13773 GCF_001263595.1 Phalaenopsis equestris
TTACGAAAAGTCTCCCAAAATTTCCGTTTCTTCTCACTTCGTCGGTTACATAATGCTACAGTTTCTTCAATGCTGCCGTTGACGGTCTAAATCCGGCGCTGGGAGGTGTCTACCTCTCCACCTCGGTACGTGGTTTCGCTCGGATTTGCCGGCCTCCGGTAAGGCTAGCAGATTCGAATTCCTCTTAATCGCCCGGATCTGAAAGCTTCTTCTTTTACCGAAGGATTCTGTGTAGAAAGTAGGCAGATACTGCTGCCTCCTGTTTTCTTGGCCAAATTTCCTCTCTGCCCCATCGGAGTCTACGAAGAATGGGGGAAAACCCCGCGGTTTCGCGCTATGTGAAGCTAACGAAGGAGCACGATACGCCGATCGAGGAGATCCGTCCGGGAGAACTTAATCAGCCTGTTAGGGTTCCTCAGGTCGTTTATTTTTTTATTTTTTTATTTTTTTCCGTGTCATCTGAGCTTTTTGTGCCAATGTTTTACTCTCTTTACCGGAGATTTGTTCAACTTCTTGAAATGGGAACACTCTCTTTGCTCTAAGTTGATGCTCGCCGCTTCGAATTAGAAATGTAGTTTTTGTGCTTTTATTTGATCGGAACCTTTTGGCTTAAATTTTACTTTAGACTTAATTTCTTTTTTTGGAGCAGTTGGAAGTTCGTAAGTGTAATGAGTGCGGGCAGCCGCTGCCAGAAAGCTATGAACCTCCTGCTGATGAACCCTGGACAACTGGAATCTTTGGCTGTGCTGAGGACACTGATAGCTGTAAGAAGTTTCCCCACGTTGTTTTTTTTTTGTTAGTAATTGATGCTCTGAGTTTTTTTTTTTTTTTAAATCAATCTTCTGACGTAATGCTTGATTAAGTGATATTAGATATAATATTGCTATCTTGTTCTTGGCAATGGATTTAAAATGATCTTGGATCCCAAATTGTTCAGTGGATCATGCTTAAGGTTTAGAGCATTAATCAGATGAAAAGAAAGAAGCTGAAAGATTTGAATACTTGGTATTTGTTTCTTTTAAGTGGAATTCCCTGTCCTCCTTTTGATGATTATGCCCTATTTATAATTCATAGGTGGAAGTTACATGTTAATTCCTCAAATGAGAGGAACGTTACTATATTTAAATACTCATTACACTTACACATTTGTAATTGAGCTTTATTCATTACATCGCTGTAACTGATTTTTGCACCGCTAGATTCTTGTAACTCCCTTGCATTGAGCTTTGTATTTGCAACTGTTTGACCCAAATGTTTGAATTGCACGCGTTTGTCTGTCATTCGGTCGTCCAACCCGAACCATTTGGTGGTCATTAATGTTCTTCGGTCGCCCAATTCTATGGATTTTGAATGTGAAGATACATCATTTTAGGATATGATTATTTCATCTGGCAGAGGGTAAATCACCGTAATCCGACGAACGACCTACTCTTGGATTATGCATCTTTGATAAAAACGCTCCACCTTAGGCGACCGCTATTTTCTAAGGTCGTAGTTACATGATAATTGACACTGGTGTTATCTGTGCGATGCTCATTGGATTGTTCGTTCCCTTTCGTTCGACCATGCCGCAAGAACGATCGATCGTTCGAATGAATTATCCATATTTTTATATCTCTACTATTTCTCCTCACGATTCATGCAGGCATTTATCTGATGTACATAATTAGTTTCTTGATTCTCTTATTTTTTTTTGAGAGTGTTAGCTGCCAAAAAGAATAAGAGAATTAAATATCTCGATTGTTCATATAATGAATAATAAATATCATTATATTTTGTGCTCCCTTGTTTTCCATGTTTCCCTTTCCTTTTTCCCTATAAATATGGTTCTAAGAGTGTTTTGTCACTTTTCCATCTTCTTTCTCTTCTTTGTGTGAGTCGATTATCGAGTCGGACGAACATGTCAGGTGTCAAAAGACCGATAAATGAGGAGGCCTTGAAGCAGGCTTTTGGATACCCCATTTCTAGGACCCGGCCTGCAAGTAATGATAGAAAGAGAATATTAGACAGTTCTCGTCCACCCTTAAGAAAAAGGTGGGTGAAGAATCGCAACCGTCGGAAAAGTGGAAAGTAGATGAAAAGAGATCAATTGGTGAAAAGAGACCGGTCAAATCGATTCAGCCAAGTAAGCAAACGACTGATAAGCTGCACTGCATAGAGGAAGTTGGTAATTCGTTGGACTTGGCGCAACTCCAGGTTAGGAGGTGGAAGATGGGAAAGTATTGGACCCTTCACCGCTCCGTCAGTGTTGGGTTCTTCTGCTATCTCGAGTTGGAGAACCTTCGGTGGTGGTTATGCAAGCGCAATCACCCGATCTCTCATTGCCCCATCTTTCAACTCCAGAGTGTACTCTGGGTGATGCTCCGCTGAGGGAAGGTGACACGCTCCATAGTTTGGCTGGTAGTGCTTCGAGGGCTGAGACCCCATAAGTGGAGAATGCTCCTCCTCCGCTTACGACAGAGAACACTCCTCATGTGGTACGACTTTGTTGCAGAGAGCTTCTGTTCATTGAATATAGATCGAATGATCAATAACCTTGTAGTTCCCTTTTATTGGCTTCACCATTTATTTTTATAATATCAGGTTAATTATTGCAGAAGAAACCATGGATATTGCTGGTTCTCAAACTGTGGAGGTGGCTTTTTGAATTGAGTTCGTATAACGGACTGGTCCTTCTGCTCAAGTTGCGGTAGAAAAAATTACAATCACCCCCCACCCCTTACCCCATTTGAACTTAACATCCCTTCCAGTTGGTCCAAAAGTGGAAACTCATGGCCAGGAGGATTCTCGTGGATCGTTGGTTTGGTGCCTAGATGAGATTGTGGACTCTTTTGCTCGGGTTGCTGACCTCCAATGAAAGACCACCGCTACTAATCTTCGAGAGGAGATGGCAATCGTTTAGGCGGATATGGAGATTCTCCATGCCCAAGTTACAAAAGTAGAAATTCTCTGAGCCAAGGTAGCGGGACTGGAAGCTCTCTCGACCCAGGTGGTAGGTCTGGAAACTCTCTGTGATGATTGGGAGACTTTGAGGGATGAGTTGGCTGAATTTCGAGCGGCTAGTTCAATTTCAAACCTACGCGCCTACGAGGACAAAATTGAAAAATATAAATTTTGCAGGCATGCATTGTATTAAAGTTTAATGAACCATGGTTTGGTCTTGTTCGAGATTGCGGATGGCCGGGCTGTAAAATATTCCTTTTTATGAATGAAAATTATCCAAAATTTGGACAATTATAAGTTTTTTTTTAAAATTATGTCTCCACATGACACTTATAACATAAATCAAAGTGGTGCTTCAACTTCCTAAAAAGTGTATATAAATAGACTTCAATAGATGTTAGGAGAAAGTTGTTACATTCTTTTCACTACATCTATTTTTCGGTCGTTTTGTTTTTGAAGCTCGATGATTCCCAAATATTCTCCTCGGATTTTTGGTTTGGTTAGGTCTTCTAAAATATCGATCCTTATTGACTTTGAGGTTAATTTGTTAGATGAGACTTGTGTTTATGACACAAGTGTCGTTTTAGATCAAATGGAAGCTGAAGTTCGCGCCACCAACTATTTAGGTGATGATTTGATTTTCTATCGAGATCAGTTTTGTTTCTGTCTTTGCTACCACTTTGTATGGAGCTTCGCTCGATTTTTAGTTTTATGGCATCTTCCCTGCTCAAGTGAAGCCAAACTCTATTATTTTCACACATGTTTTCCTTTTGGGCTGAACGAAACGGGCCTATGGTTTTCGGCTTACCCGAAAGTTTCATTTGATATATCTGGAAAACAAGATTAAAGATTGGAAGTTTTGTTTTCTGAGAGGTGCCTGTGATAATTGGGACATTCCAACTAAGGCAAGGGTATCTCCTTTGATACCCATTTCCCCTGTCCTTCCAAAAGTAGGAAAAAGGGGAAGGATTGTTGAATCCCTCTTCAAAAAGATTGGCTAAAAGTTTACATAAATTCTGATTTGGTTGATATTAATAGGGATTGGTTTCCCAAAAATGTAGCATATGCAGTTTACACTTTGACAACTGTAGACATACTTTGGTTGGCTGGCTAGATAAGTAGCTCGATGAACTCCATTCGGTCGAGTTTATCGTTACTAGCTCTTGGGCTATGTTTCCACTCATCATCTCACTTTGATTTATTTGTCCATGAGGGAAGGGTTTGGTAAATCTGAAGAGAAAGTCATAAAATATCGGGAGCGAGCAGAGTTGGTGACAATAAGGGGTGCTGGGGCGGATTCCAAGCAGATGAAGGCAAAGGCAAAGCTGGAGATTACTTTTGAATGGATCTCGGTAGTTCAAGAGGAGAACACTCTTCTGATGGAACAAATGTCTAGCATGACAATTGTCGAAGAGTTATTAGCTACTCAAGTGGAGTACTTGGAGACGGGTTGTAAAATTGTAACTAATGAATTCGCCTTAGTGGAAATGGTCGACTGAAGGTATTCTGACCTTGAGGAGTTCAAGAAGCTTTATGACATTCCTTCGACTTTGGATCGACATGGAGAATCTGTAGGTGATAATTTAGCAGACGATGTATCGTCCAACAGTTTTCCGAAAGATCCATAGAGATGCTTTTTAGTGTTCCTTCAGCCCCTTTTCACTTTTTAATTGTATAGACATGAATTCATATAAATGAAATATGATTTTTGTCCGACTATTTTTCTTTGAAATTTTAAATGTTGTTTGACTTGTTTTTTTCGATCGTCTATCTGTGACCAAGCGCAATAACATATTTTGGTGGTCTCTGGTGAGACCAAGCGTCATGATGCTTTTTGGTTGTTTTTTGTGTGACCAAATATTGGGATGTTTTTTGGTTGTCTTTTGTACGACCAAGCGTCGTGATGCTTTTTGGCCGTCTTCTGTGTGACCAAGCGTTGCAACGCTTTTTGTGTCGTCTTTTTGTAACATATTTGAGTTCCTTGAGTATTTCTTTGCCGTCGTTCCATTAGGTCAAGAATTCCGAGGGTCGAGGGGAACTTTAATAATTGTCGCGTTTGGCCAACTGTCTTGTTTGCATCTCGTGGCTTCTTGTGGGTCAGCTTCTAAAGGTTTGCATTGATGGTGTTGTGATTCTCTTTTTCCTTTTTTTGGGAAGTTGTCCTTTGAGCTTACACTTTAGCCTCAAGCTATCTTGTCATGGTGGGCCCTTAGCAACTTTTGTCGGGCTTATCCTGTTGGAATTGTTGACCCACTCATCTATAAAAAGGGTGGAATTGGCTTTTACCTATTGTGCTTATGTTTAGAAGAATTTGTTAGTGGGTTGATAAAGGATGTGTGGGAGTTTAGTTGACTCTTCGTAAAGTTGAAAGTAAAGACAACCTTTCGTCGAGCAAATTAATGGGGTTGGCATAACTCATACTTCAATTATTTTTTTCATCGGGTCCAATGTCAAAGTGTGGAATATCCTCCAAGTAGGGTGTTGAAGGTGACTCCAGAGGAGATGACCCATCACTGTCATCACTCCCCATGAACGGGCGTTGTATCTCACGGGGAATGAAGAGCTAGCGGTACGTTCCCAGGGAATGCAATATGTTCGTTTGATGTTCCTTTGACAGTTTGTTGCGAGAAAGGTTTCAACTCCTTCCCATTATAGATGAAAGGGGATGACTTATAAGCCTTCTGGCAGCAAGTATTCATTTCTGCGCTCTCTCTTGCTTCTCAAGGTGGGAGAATATAAACACGTGGAGAGCGAGGAAGAGGAATCCGGGGTTCTTGGCGAGGCCTCTTCGATCGAGTTTCAACACAGAGACTTTGCTTCCTTCGTCAGTTTTTTCTTGTTTTAAAAGTTTTGTGAATGGTATATTTTTTGCACTTATTATCCTTTGGATGTTTTATACCTTTAATTGAGATAAATAAAATATTTTATTTAACAACAATAATGTCTCTCAGATATAATTACATATACAAAGTAAAACTTTTTGTTTACGGAAATTTTTTTTTAGGTTGTCTCCACTCCACGTCCATGGGATGATTTTTCCCGTTTATTTTTTTAATTTATGCGCATCAGGGGCGACCTGCTGATTGATGATGAATGGATCGGTCCATGTTTGATCTAGCTTGCCGACCGACTGACTTCTAACAGACGGATGTCTTCTTTAAAACTAAATCACCCACAGAGAATGTCTTTTCCCATACATTTTTGTTATATTATCGGGTTGTTCTTTTCATCTCCTCCAGTCGTAGAGCAACATTTGTTCGAATTTTCTCAAGCATATCTAGAGCGAGTGAGTCTCTTTTTCCATTCTTACTTTGCCAATTGTTAAGTTCCCTTCGCCGAAAGACTTTACGATGATAACTCTTTAACTGTGATGATTATATTCAATTTGTACCATAACTTCCATTCCGTGAGAAAGCATATATGGCGTTTGATTGGTTGATTTTGTTGGTGTGGTTCGGATTACCTAAAGGACTGAGGAAAGCTTATCTGCCCACTTACCTTTTGCACATTCGACCTTCTTTCTTAATAAGTTTAGTATATCTTGTTCGCGGCTTCAGCTTGACCATTAGTTCGTGGGTGGTGTATGGATGAGAATTTTAAATTGATTCCCTGGTTTTGGCAGAAGTTTTTGACTCCCTAATAAGCAAATTGAGTTTTATTATCTGTAATAAGCATTAGAGGTAATCCATAATGACAGATTATATCCATCCTGATAAATCTCCAGACTACACATGCTGTGATCCTAGCGAGTGCTTTAGCTTCTTCCACTTAGAAAAATAATCCACAACTACTAAAAGAAACTTTCTTTGTCCTGTGCAAGGTAGGAACGAGCCAAGGATGTCTAACCTTCATACGACAAAGAGCCAGGGGCTGATAATGGCTTGTAACTTTTGGGTTGGTGTTATAGTGGAACATATTTTTGACATTGTTCACACCTTCGGGAAAACTGCTTTGCATTTTTTAAGATAGTCGGCCAAAAATAAACTTGTCTTTGCACTTGATGAGACAATGCCTTACCTCCTGAATGGCTTCCACATTCACCCGAATGTATTTCTCGGAGGATGTCTTCCGCTTCTTTTTCTTTGACGCATCTTAAGAGCAAGAAAGTAGTTGACCTTCAGAATAACGTGTTTGCATTGACAAAATATTGAGCGGCCTTGAACTTGAATCTTCGTGGTTCTGTTACGGTTTCATGAATTTTTTCCGTTTTAAAGTAATGAATGTAAGGGTCTACCTAACTCTTTTCATCATTTGCTTTCATTTTCAGACTTCGAGTTCTTTGATGGATGGCCGAAGTAACTTTTGGTGCGCTCTATTCCCTATACTTGTTTCTTTTGACAGAAGGTCTGCCACTTGATTTTCCTCTCGTTCTATGCATTCGATGCGGCAACTTACAAACTTTTTTATTTCTACCTAGACTTTATTCAAGTATCGGACCATCATTTCATCTCTGATTTCGAATTCCCCATTAACCTGGTTGACAACCAATTGAGAGTCGGACCTCACAATTAAATGTTGTGCACCCACTTCTTGAGCTGACTAAAGCCCAACTATTAAAGTCTCGTACGCTGCTTTTTTATTTGTTATTGAAAATTCAAGGATAACTTAATGATAAATATGTTCTCTGGCCGGACTACTTAAAGCCAGTCCAATTCCTGCTTTTAGTTGAGGGTCCATGTCTATATTATAGCTTCATGTTGTTCGCTCGTTTTCGAGAAATCCGCCATAGCTTGAGCTTTAATTGTGGTTCGTGAGATGTAACAAGGTAATATTCGCTGAGCTCCACAGACCACTTTAAAAGTCAACCAGAATGCTCGACCGAGTGAGTTTAGTGGATGATCGGTGATCACCTTAATCAGATGAGTCTGAAAGTACAGTCGGAGCCTGCTTGTGGAAACAACAAGAGCTAACATTAGTTTATCCATGAGACGACACTCTTGCAATTAGTATATACATTGTTTTGTTAATAAATCAATGTAGTTTCCAATTTTGTGTAGTTGTCAATTTTGTTGCAGATAGGTTTGGATACATTTCTCTTAAATAATAAGGCCTTCCTGCTAGTAGCTTTATGTCAGTACAACAAGCAACCCAGTATTTTATTTGAATAAAATGAATATCAAACGTAAACATGTTATAAAATAATTCATATTATGAGCACAATGAGTTCACAAAATAACTACACTAGCGTTTTTTAAATTATATATTACATTATATTGCCACAAAGGAGAGCCTAGAATATTAGACTTATAGTAAAATCGGAAAATAGTGATATCACGGGTGACATAAAGATATATTTAATTTAAGCCTGAAGCATCTATTTATCTATTTTCATTAGTGTTAAATTGTTATTATTATTGTTTATGATTGCGTCGTGAATTGCAAGAGTGAAGTCTGTAGAAATACTCTCTATGCTACCTGTATTTACGAGACACTCCCATCGAGATTGGAGCATATCAGTCTAATGACTTTTTCAATATTTCAGCATTGTTTACATTTTAAGCTCGTCTTTTATTCGGCATATAGCCTCAAAAACATTGGATCATTGGAAGCCATTTTTGTGTCCTAATGTTTGTCGAGCTGGCAAAGAGTTCTCATTCATGACCAATGTCAGAGACAGTATAAAATCATCTTTTAAGATTTATCTCTCAGCATCTATTTTTTTATTTTTTATGTCGTTCCTCATAGCACGACGACTTGCCAATTGCATTTGTCTTAATGACTATTCCTTGTACAAATATTTTTAAATGTCACATTTGTGGAATAAGTTCATTCAAAATCAAGTCATTTTGGGATTTTCTTATAGGAAATTAAAAGTTATTAAAGAATATTATGGTATGTTTGATGCATGGTTTGAAAAGCGAGCTTGAATAAATAATTGAACTTTTATTATTTCATAACATAGCTCATTATTGTTGCAACTGTTTATCCTAACCACAATTATAATTATTAGCTAACTTGTATGATGTATGAAGTTGGACTTCATATTGTTGAATTACGACCCGTTTGTGCCTCACCGTTTGGAAAACACGTTTCGGCAGTTTTTCCGAAAACACGGTTGGGTTTTTATACTAAACGCAGGCCGCGGGTATAACCCCGCCGGCCACCCGAGAGCCGCGTTTCAAGATAAGTTGCTTATCTGGATAAGCACAAGCTACTCTAAACACATCCTTAGTCATGATGACAGCTTTAAAATATGATGCACTTGATTTTCAATTTAGTATATTGGAAATTATTCTCATAGTTCTTTTTTAGAGCATCATTCACTCCAATGCAGAAATTGTTTCATTGGCAGCCCACTAAGGATCATATATGTTGCTCCAGTTGCCTTTGTGTTCTTGAAGTGTTTTTGGATCTACTAATTTTTCTTAACAACATATTATGAGCTAGAATTATCTTAACATACTAATTTTTCTTATAGAAAATTCTTAATAGCTATGAACGAAGCAGTATATTCTTACCATAAATGATAAAAATAAATAGAGATATATGTGTAAAATATTGATTTTAGCGGAAATAAATTTTAGTTATTGTAATGAAGATTATATATGACAGTTTATGAATAATTAAGAACATCTATTACATCTTTTGCTGTAACCCTTAACAAAAAGATTTTGAAAGTCGGGCTGGCCATTAAACGTTTAACCAGAATTGAACCGGCTGACGTAATAAATATTAAAATTATTTTAAAATGTTTTTAGTGTGCAATAATATAAATATGTGATAACTATGTGACAAAAATGAAACAAAACTTGAGCACAAATAAAATCTTTAATAATTACAAATTTAAAATTTGATATAAAATTCATCAAGATATAATTATATATGTATTATAAATAAATAAACACTCATAAAAAAATTAAATATAATATATATGTATAAATATAAAAATAAATTTTAGTAAGCCTAAAATTTGTTCAAATAGTATGTTAATAATAATTAAAAAAAATTTTATAATATTAAAAAAGAAAAAAATAAAAAATTAATTATAATATTCTTAAGGTTTGCATCCGGTTTAATATTTTCAAAACCCAATTCTCAGTCTAACTCTTATTTTTGCAGTCTAACTCATATATTAACTCATAATTTTTCATTCTCCGATTATAGATGAGCCTTAGTATTTCCCTGTTTGTATAGAAAAAAAAAAAGCATTTTATAGTTTAAGTTCCTAAGTCATCTAAGTTGTGGATATGTGATGGATTAGTTTGATTAAACTCGTGTTAATTAGATTTAATATTTTAAAATTCATAATTATTAGTTTAACTTAATATATAATTTATAGAATTATATTTTATATGAAAGATTTTTACCATTTATTTTTAAATTTTATGTGATTCTAAAGGGAATTTGTGCCAGTGTGTTCTCTATAACCGGGACCAGTTCACTGGTTTGCTTGTTCGATCATTGGTTCACACTGATTTTAATTATTTTGATCTGAAAACAATTCTTGTTTTACTATCAAAGTTAATTAATCTCTTTACCTTCTTTCATTCACTAATTTGTATAATAAAAGCTGATTATTCTACAAACACGAGAATCTTAAGTTCAAAAATATTATTTAAATTAGTGGGATGTCATTAATACATAAACATTTATAACTCTTTTTTTATAATACTCTTATTTAACAATCAATAAAATACTTCATGAATCATTATTTTATTTCTAGCTTCATTTTTCAAAATAGCATTTTGAATTTTTATTTTTTTCTCGATGCCTTGATTTTAACTACAAACCTAGTATTGTCCTTGTTAACCAACTAATTTGATCTGAGTTTACATATCTTTTTTCTCACCCTAAATATTTTATATATTCCATTTCTGTTTACTTTGTATCTACCAGTTATTACAAATCATAAAAAATTGCAATAAAAAAGAGTTTCAGGCAGAACATTATGAATAGCATGACAATTTCTAAGTAAAATAATTCGGGCTCATAGAACTGAATTATATAACAAATTTATCAGTAACCGAGATGCTGAAGTTCATTATGAAGAGAAATAGCAAATATTAATTCTACACGCTTATGTCTATTATGCCTCCAGAATAGTTTGTCAAAGGAAAATATAGGAATGGCTTGTTTTGTAGAACCAGCTTACAGAGAAGTTAACCTAAAATTAAAGAAATAAAATCTTTGCTACTTTAAGGCAGCATGATTATAACATTTACCAAAATAAATTAAGCAACCCAATGTTTCCCAACCTTAAAATGTTGCTAGTTAATATTCCTATAAATATTAACAGGATACCATGGTTTACAGACCCTCATGAAAAGAGGAGTGCAGGTGTTATATGAAATGCTGCATGATGAAATGCTTGAAACGATAAACACAAGAATAGAATGATGATGTGAAAAAGAAACAACATTAGCTTTCCAAGCATTTAGAGAGAGAGAGAGAGAGAGAGAGAGAGAGAGAGAGAGAGAGGTTAAAAGCAACCAAATAAAGGCTTTCCACATCATATATACCCAATTGAAAGCTATTAATGCGAAGCTACACACTATGGGGGCATGATTTTTGGACACGAAATAACATCAAGAATTTGTGTTTTTTTCCTTCCTTCTATTGCTGCTTTTTTACTGGACTAAAATTCTTTAGTAGATGAACTACTCCGGATATTTCGTCATATTTAAAAAATGAAAAATAGTAGATGAAACTCTTGGTTTGTTGCTACTGATTTTCTTATTTTATAATAGTGCATATGTCACGATCCGACCCGGGGCTTGGAATTAACCAAGAAGGGAACAAACGGTTGGATGATGGAAATTTAATTTTTTATATTCAGTTAATATTTACACGTGAAAGAGCCATTACTCGAGGAAGTTATAACATACTTCAGTGACGCCCTCGCAAAACATTAGCTCCATATCATTCTTTTTGTACTCATAAAGAAGTTTTTGTCTCTTCTTAGATCACTACCCTTCATTTGTTGTGGAGCATTCTTAGAGTTGCTTTGGAGTGATTTTCTTATTAGCTACTTGAAGTGATTTTGAACGCTTGAGCAGTGTTATTGAAGGCCCTAGGCACTCGGGCATAGGGCTTGCAAGCATCCTAGTTGAACATTATTAGCAAGGTCATCTAAAAGTAAGATTTTTAGCAATGTGGTTAGCCTCATGTTGACTTAAAAGTTCGGTGCTAAAACTTCATATGTCGAATGTGAAATTTTTTTGGGAGATAATTTGACACGATATGCTATGTAAAAAAGGTATATCAAGTTTTTTGATAGACAAGAATACATGCTAGGCAATAAGTTAGATAAAATGTACGTATAAGAGCTTCAAGTTCCGGAATGAGAACGAGGAAATGAAGGGTGAGATAAAGGGCTAGAAATCTAGTGTAGAGAAGAAACCATTTTTGGTAATAAAGATGAATAAATGACAACAACATTATATCATCCTTCTATTTTACATGCTACAAATAAGTAAAGTTCCAAAATAGTCTCCTGGCTGTTTAAATGTGGTCATTTTGGTCCCAGAGTCTAAAGGTTTCAAAATAGTTCCTAGAATTTTTAAATTGGAGCTGAAATAATTCTCTGAGGGGATTATTTTAGCCCATATTAAGAGAGTCTGGGACTAAATTGACACTTATATACACTCTGGGATTAAAATGACTCAGTGCTAAGAGTCACAAGATCATTTTGACACTTTTATACTTGTTTAGAAAAATTGTCACCTAGAATTTTGAACTTCGAATAAAATGATGCTTGAAAATTTACAGTATTCTCTTTTTAATAATTGTGATGATTATCACTTACCTCTTGAACTTTTTATTTTTTAGTCTCTATTGTTGTTGAGGGCATCTAATTTTTTTGACAAAACTACATGTAAGATGCATTTAATCTGTAATGTTGGTCACAATTTACTATTCACCGAGTTGTTTATGCTTTTTATTTCGTTATATTTTTTTAGCTTTCCTTTTTTCCTCTTATTTAATAAAATATGGTAAGGTATTATTAAACTTACTTTGATACATGTGTATTATACCAATTTTACTGTATAATTTAGAATTGAAAATATAGTTCATATGAATAAACATAAAAATATAAATCATGTTTATTGTCAAAATTCATTCTCGACACCAGAAAGTATTTATTATTATATGGTGCATAATACATAATAATATATGCTTTTGAAGATTCAAATCATGCTTGTTCCATACGTTTAAAATGATGCAAAAATATAATTTTTCTTTTACTTTTTTGAATTACTCATATATCTATCATAAGAGTATAATATACAGATTTGTAAGGCTAAGCTTGAAGTGATACATGAGAACAGGACCCATTTTTTTAGGACGATTTACATACATATCACTCAATTCTTATGTGTTTATAGATCCAATATGTAAACATCAGTTTTTACATACATGCCGCCTTACCTATCCATGAAAAGGTGCATTTCTCTTTTCAGAAGTTAAAATGGTAGCATTTTTGATGTGATAGGAAAGATTTGTGTGGTATAAATGTAAAAAGCAAAGTTTAGGTGTTTGATATGTAAATACATAAGAATTGGATGGCTGTCCTTGCCATAGTTTACAAAGTAATATTAGGTGTCTGTCTAGTTTAATATTATTTAGCTGTCCTGTCTGTTCTTTAAAGGCAAGGTAAACATGCTATGCAGACGTTAAATTAATAAATCAGCGTCAGGAAATCTGTTTATAAATATTGAAATCTCCATGTATATTTGTACTTTAGAAGAAAAATATTGTGTAGCTGTTGATGCATGGCCAAAATAAAATGATAGCTACGGCATTATGAAGTTTTAAAATTCTAGGTCCAAAAGTACAAAATAAAACAAATATGTTTGACTCTTGATTAAAATTATGTTAGAAGAAAGCACT
>NW_018227720.1:0-1116 GCF_001263595.1 Phalaenopsis equestris
GGAGAGTGAAGCGAGTAAGAGTGAGAGGGAGATGACTAATAAAGCCAAATTAAAAGAGAGAGCAAGAGAGTGAAGGAGAGATAATGTGAGAGACATAGAGTGAACAAGCAAGTGAGAGAAATTGAGATAGGGAGTTTGAGAGATGGAGAGAGAAATGAGAGCGGCAAAGAGTGTGGGAGAGATAAAGGGAGGGAAAAAGAAGAAAGAGATATGTAGAGAGGCAAGGCAGAGATGGGAAAAGAGAGGTTTAGATAGATAAAAAAGAGGTAGGGTTCGACAGAATGAAAGAGATGGGAGAGAGAGAGTGAGCTAGGGAGGGAGGGAGGGAGAGAGAGACAAAGAGAGGGCTGCAGAGAGGTAGGGAGAGTGGGAAAGATTGACGTAAGACATAGAGAGAGAGAGGTAGAGATTGCAAGAGAGGGGTGCGGGAGAGATGAGAATGAGAGAGAGCAAGAGCAACTAAGGTAGGGAGACCAAGTGAGAGAGGGTGAGCAATGGAATTAGAGAAGGAGAGATAGAGAGAGAAGTGAAGGAGAAAGAAACATGGAAATAGAGCTAGAAAGAGTAAGAAGAAGGAGAGAAAGATAGAGCGAGTTAAAAAAGAGAGAGAAGAAAGAATGAAGAGGTTTAGAGGAAGAGAGAGAGATAATGTATGAGAGTAGAAAAGGGAGGGAGAGAGAAATAGAGAGAGGAAAGGAGATAGGGAGAGGGGAGAAAAAGGTATGTGGGGAGGGAGCGTTTGAGGGTTGGGATGAGGGTGAGAAAGAGAAGAGATAGAGAGTGGGAGAGAAGGCAAGATATTGAGAGATAGAGTAAAAAGCAAGTGATAAAGAGTGAGAGAGTCATAGAGAGTGAGAGAAATGATAAGAGAGAGATGGAGCAAGAGAGAGGTAAAAAGAGGAAGGGAGGGAGAGTGAGATAAAGAGATAAAGGATGTGAAGGAGGGAGGGAGAGTGAGACAGAGAAAGAGTAGGAGTGAGGGAGGGAGGGAAATAGTTAGAGAAGAAAGATATACAAGAGAAAGAGAGAGGGAGAGAGGAAAAGTGAGAGAGAGATAGAGGGAGGGAAAGAGCGAGGGCAAGAGAATGATAGGGTGAGAAGGAGAGAGAGAGCGAA
>NW_018227720.1:1234-2452 GCF_001263595.1 Phalaenopsis equestris
ATAAAGTGACAAAGGGGAGAGAAAAAGAGAGGGGTGAAAGAGGGATAGAATTAGAAAGAGATCGAGTGAGAGAGAGAAGAGAGGGAGAGATAAAGGGAGGAAGAGAGAAAGGAAGGGAGGGAGAGAAGAAGAGAGAGAGAAAAGAGGGTAGAAGTGGTAGAGGGAGGAGGAGAAAGTAGATGGGAGAGGAAGAGGGAGAAGGGGGAAGAGGTAGTGGGGGGGGAGGGGGGGGGAAGGGGGGGAAGAGAGCGAGAGAGAGAGAGAGGAGTGATAGAGAGAAGATTAAGAGGGAGATTATAAAAGAGAAGGATAAAAAGTGAGAAAGATAGAGTGCTCATGCGAGTGAGAGAGACACAAAGAGAGAGGTGGAGAGATGAAGGGAGAGAGATAGAGTGAGGGAGAAAAAGGGAGAGGAGAGATGAGGATAGAGTGAGGAATTAAGAGAATAAGATAAGTATGAAGAGAGATAAAAGCCAGGGTGCATCAAAGAAGGATAAAGAGAGTTGGGGAAAGAGAGAGTGAGCAAGAGAGATTGAGGGAGGGCGAGAGAGAGTGTGTGTGAGTGAGGGAGAAAGAGGTGAAGAATGGCTTAAAATGTATAGAGATAGGTAGAGAGTGCGAGAGAGAGGCGTGGGAGAGATGAGAGAAAGTGAGGAGAGTGAGGAAGAGATGGAGAGAGAGAGAGAGCAATAAATGGAGTAAAAGTAAATGAGAAAGAGAGAAAGGATAATAGATAGGGAGAGAGTTTAGATGAAAGGGAGAGAGATATAGAAATAAGGTGTGACAGAGAGTTAGGAAGAGGGCGATAAGAGGCCAAGAGTGAAACGTTGTGGGTGATGAATAGGCCAAGTGGGGGAGGGAGGAAGGGAGAGGAAAAGAGAGGAGACTGTGAGAGAGAGATAAATGGAGGGAAAAAGAGAATGAGAAAGAGAGGGAGAGAAAGAGGGAGAGTTAGAGGAGAGAGAAGAGAGAGCGGGAGAGGTAGAGTGAAAGAGCGGAAGGGAGAGACAAATAAATGTTTGAGAGAAAAAAAGTGAGAGAAAAAGGAGGGAAATAAAGAGAAGAAGGGAGATCGAGAGGGAGACAAAAAGGACGTGGGGTGGGAGTTTTTGAGGGTTACAATGGGGGAGAGATATAAAGAGATAGAGAGTGAGAGAGAAAGAATATCGAGTGAGAGGCATAATAAGAGAGAGATAGAGAGAAAGAGAGAGGGGGTGA
>NW_018227720.1:4313-5533 GCF_001263595.1 Phalaenopsis equestris
GAAGGTAGACAAAGTGATAGAGATTAGGAGAGGGAGAGAGAGGGTGAGGGAGTGAAAAATAAAGAGAGAGAAAAAGAAGATTGAGAGTAAGAGATTGATATAAATAGTGAGAGCGAGAGAAAAGAGGCCAAACGAGAGAGTGAGAGAGAAGCAAAATAAACTAAAAGAAGGGGGAGAGAAAGCATGAAGAGTGAGAGTAAGAGCTTAGAGAAATAAATGGAGTAAGAGAAGATAGAGAAGCAAGAGAAGATTCAGAGAGTAGAGAGAGTCAAAAGAAGATAATGTGAGAGAAGGGGAGAGAGAAGAAGTGGAAGGGAGAGTGAGAGGGATGTAGATAGAGAGTTAGGAGTGGGACAAAGAAGAGTGAGAAAAGGAGAACAAAAAGAGAGAAATAGAAGAAAGTACGAAAGAGAAAGAAAAGCGAAAGAAGATATGGAGCAGAAGATAGAGTGAGTAAAAAGAAGAGAGTAAGAGAAAGGGAGAAAAAAATGGAGAGAGGGAGTGTGGGATTGAGGAAGACTGAGAGGAAGAGAGAGAGGGAGAAAGAGGAAGGAGCGAGATAATAAAGAGAGTATAGAAATACGAACAATATATAGAAAGGTAAAAGAAAAATATAGGGTGAGGAAGAGAGACCGTGAGAGGACCGCAAAGTAGAGAGCTTAAGAGAGGGAGGAAGGGAGGGAACAAATGAGTGTGTGATAGAATAGAGAGAAGATGGATAGAGTTGGAATAGAATGAGAGAGAGTGAGAGGGAGATATAATGTAAGGGTGAGCAAGAGAAGAAAAGAAAAAAGGGCTCGGTGAACATTACAAAATAATGGAAGGTGAATATAGGAGAGGTATCCAAATAAAGGGATGGAGAGTAGGTCAAAGAGTGAGAGGGAGAAAGAGGAAAGAGACAGAGGAAGTGAGATAGATATAGAATGAGTGTGAGAGAGTGCAGGGGGAAAGGATAATGCAAGCAACCAAGAGAGATAGTGAGAGAGAGATGAAGATAATGTGAGAGAGAACGAGAGAGAGCGAGAGAAAGAGGAAAAAAGAGATAGTAGAAAAACAAATAGGGAGGTGTTGGGAGAGAGAGAGAGTGATAGAGCAAGAAAGAGAGAGAGATAGTGAGAGGGGGAAGTGAGAGAGAATAGAGAGAGCAAAAGAGTGATAGAGTAAGTAAGAATGATTGAGAGAATAAGGGAGATAAGGGAGGGAGAGTTAGAGTAAACAAG
>NW_018227721.1:0-683 GCF_001263595.1 Phalaenopsis equestris
TAACATCTCGACTTCACATCAGTGTTATCTAGCCTATCACCACTAGATGCCCTAGCCTATGCCATTGTAATGACTAAATCCCAGCGTCAGGGTACGAACCCTTAAGCCATATTGATAAGAATCTAGTCTGTCACTCTATATCTAATCAATTTTGCACTCATTAAAACTTATCTCCCTATTTACTTGCACTCCCCCTTAGGTGATCACAATGGCTCTGCTTAGAATGAAGTGTGGTATCCACTTTGGGTGAAAACATAGCCCTCCTAGTTCATTATGATTCTCAATGGATTTTAACCTCACAAATGGCCAGTTTGCAAGGTAAGAGAAGATTCGGAAAAAATACTATGAGAATTTTTAAGAGTAAAAAAAATTATTAAATCATTCACATCCCACAAGATTAAGTCACATATGCAAGAAGAAAGAAAGGGAACTGCTAGGAATTCATAGAGATTAAACAAAAACAAAAAATTTGCAATGAAATTCAATTCTTCAACAAAAACTCAAACACATATACAAGATACCTTATGTCTTCTTGATACCTCTTGATACTGTTAATATGCACAGTACAACAATAATTTAGATTATATTTCACTTATATTTCCTTATTTTACAACAAAACTAAATACTTGATCCTGAAGAAAAATAAGCATTTAACCTTTAATTTATATATATTGGGATACTAC
>NW_018227722.1:0-1446 GCF_001263595.1 Phalaenopsis equestris
GATCAAAGTTCTCCTTCATCCTCCAATCTTGGTGAGAAAAAAGGTAGTTGAGATTTCCTATTGCATTTACAATACTTTGAAGTTCTCTTTCTATTTTCTTGATTTTCTTCTCCAAAGTTATTGAACTTCCAAATTTTTGTGGCATTAATGGTGCTGAAGCATGTGATGAATGATCCAAAATAATATCCAATGCTTCATTGTCATTCCCAACATAATTGTCATCAATAGGAATCATGGGCTCCCAAGGTTATAATATTTTCTCCCAATTTTCATATGGCACTTGAGATTGACTGCAAAGTAGGAAAATTGTATAAGGATGCCCCAGTCCATATATTGTCCCATTCATAATAATACCCATAATAGATTTGAAAATAATCAACCCCGCATCAATGGGCTTCCCATTTGAATGCAATAGTTTAAAATGAAACTTTCTCTTGTAACTCTACTAGTCTTCATGGTAGGGAGTAATTTTGCAGATATGAAGAAATGACATTATTTTAATATTGGGTTAAGCAGTGAAGCATAGAAACTAACGTATCTCTATTCTCTAATTTCCCAATTATCATTTTCATCTATCAGAAAGTTATACACTTCTTGCCTCATATCTCTTGTTGGGATAAAATTCTTATAATGATAAATTGGAACATGTTCTATCATATACAAATCATTAATTTGAGCTGGGATTCACACTTCATGCTTCAAGTTTTTCCACCTGAAGAAAAAGTCAAACAAGGTCTCGTTAGGTTTCTACCTTTCCTCCACGAGATCTCTTATAGTAACATGATGATGCGCTCTGACAAACCTCTTCACAAAGAAGTGCTCCAACTTGGCAAACATCTTTACTAATCTGTTAAATAACTCGCCAAACCAATCAAATGTTATCCTTGATAAACTGCTAATGAACAACTGGAACAACAAAACTTCATTACCTCCGGTATTACAAAAAATGGCTCTAAAGAGGGCTATTTACTGACGAGGATTTCTAGTTATGTCAAATGTCTTGAAGTGTGGTGACACAAAGCCCTTGGGGTAGGGCACAACATCAAATTCTTCTAGGTAAGGTCTACACTTTGAAATTGATGCACCACCCTTAGATTGGGCTAAGTCCTCCCGAACTTGTTGTTTGACCATCTGCTTAATGTCTTTCTCTGGTACCAAACTCTGGACTAAATCTTCCTTTTACATTTTTTCTCTATTGATAGAAATGCCTCCTTCTATCGTTTGTAATATGCACAACTTTGGTTTGATTAACCTCCGTTGAAGCTAATTGCTGCGACTGAAACTGCATGTATACTGTAGCCATGACAGTCATGGTAGCGGCCATCTCTTCCATCATTTTCTCCATTTGTATGATCTATTCATCATGTAGTTTAATGGCCTTTTGCAGGTCATCCACGATATTCTTCTCACTAGGAAGTGGAGCATCACACGCAAATGTAGTGGCCC
>NW_018227723.1:0-743 GCF_001263595.1 Phalaenopsis equestris
GACTTGCAGAATAGTGTGGCTTTTTCTGTTGAGCTGACGGTCAGATAGATTCCACTGCTGTAAGTGATCGTATATTGATAGCATTATTAGATGACAGTTTAGGAGACATTCATCGCATTCACGTTAAAGACAATATCATTATTAATTTTCTTGTAATTTTATTAGTTTTTTTTTCTTTTTCTTAGCACTTTTGATACTTAGTGCCAAGTGAGTGGTGTATTCGTACTTTTGTTATGTTTTGAAATAAATTTCTGCTTCTAAATTATCAAATATGTCACTCTCATAGTTCTGTTTTAA
Organism: Phalaenopsis equestris; assembly: GCF_001263595.1. Lineage (NCBI taxonomy): Eukaryota > Viridiplantae > Streptophyta > Magnoliopsida > Asparagales > Orchidaceae > Phalaenopsis > Phalaenopsis equestris. The sequence goes on from NW_018227723.1 coordinate 298, forward strand.
AAAGTTTCACTAAACAGGGGCAAAATTATTTTTTTTCCAGAAACAGTTGACCCACAGTTGTTTTGGCACACCTGCAACAAACAGACAGTCAGCTTCCCTGTAGTAGCTTCTTAGGGCAGCGCTGGTGAAGCTAAAAAACTGAGAAGTTCCAGCTGCGCCAAGCAGACCCTTTTATTCACTCAAGACGAGCATAAACATTTTCGATGACCCTATTCATAATAAAAAAAAATTATTTTATTTTAGCCCATTATTAAAATAAAATAAATATTAAAAATTTAAACAATGCTAAATTAATATTAAAATAATATACCTCTAAATTTAAATAATAAATCTTTATTTGATCACAATTTTAATAGAGTTAAAATTAATATAACATATAAAGTATAATTAATATGTATTACAGCCTCCCAATTTCACCTTATATTTTCTAACAGTCTCCCACTTAT
>NW_018227724.1:0-367 GCF_001263595.1 Phalaenopsis equestris
TAAACGAGCACAACACTACAAGCCATGCATCTATCTCAGGGAAAAGACACGCTACCTGATAGCGAGACTCAATTAAATAAACTAAAGTATTTATGACATCTATTTTAGTCTGCGAAATCTTTTATGTTGACCGACACATTCCCCTATATAATATGAAAGATTAGATATGGTTTATATTAAGATGGGTTCCAAAGTTTCCTATAAGAGCAAGCCTCTATAGTTAATTACATCTTAAATGACCAAAGTCACCTAAAAAAACTCTTGATTTAGATCAGAAGTACTTGTCTTTAATATTTTCAAAGTTTAGGATTTTCAAGGTCGGACATGGAAAATTCAAATTAGAATGATCAAACACGAACAATTATTT
>NW_018227725.1:0-1356 GCF_001263595.1 Phalaenopsis equestris
ATAACACATGAATAACACAGAAGAGAATATTCCCCTTGTTACTGCGCCGTTTTTTTTCGTTCTGCCGCGCGAGATGTCGTGACGTGTTTTGATTGGGTACGCACGTTATTTTTACGTGCGTAGTACTGATGTAATATTTCTTCGTATATTTGGGATCAAACTCTAGCTCCGCCTAGGCACTGCTCCTCTACTTAGCACATTTCTTTCATTCTTTGACTCCAATATAAACTTGGTCACGTAAAATACATCACAAACAACTTTCAAAAGAGTAAAATTAAAATAAATTTACATTAAATTGAAACATACATGATTACATTTCTAGTACATCAGTTGCCACCCATCATCGTTGGAGCCAACCCCAGCCTTCATTGTAATGGCTAGAGCCTATCGTTGCCAACTATATCGACATCAATTGTAATTAAATCTAACAATTATAATTATTTTGAAAACAAACAATGATTTAATTTACATTCCCTAATATTAATGATATTAAATTTTACATGTCGAAAAACGTGTAGAATCCGTCGCCGCGCGTTTGACGGGATCCGAATTACGGTCATGAATTGCTGTGAACGGCTGCCGGGATTTTTCCTTTACTTTGCATTCAGTAAATTATGGGCCCGCATCGGAGCAACTTTGTCTCAACGATGACGTTGAATCCAGGCCTCACTATCTCCGGATAAAAAGCTGCAAAGATGACCGTTGCTGGCATAAACAAGAAGTACGAGCAAATGACAACGGTCGGCAAGCCAATGACGTTTTTTATTTTATTGAAGAATTTGTTACTTAGGCTAAAAATTCTTATTTAAAAAACTTATAAAAAAAATAAAAATTTACAGACGATGTTTGGCTGCATCAAGAATTTACATTAATTATTATTTAATAAATTAAGATTTATCAAATTCGTTATATCATATTCAAAATAATTTGTTCATAAATATGTCCGCGACTCGAATTTAATAAATCTAGATTTAGGTGACAAAAATTAATCGAACCTAAAATATAGATTTAACGGAGTATTTGATTTAAGATTTAGTTTTTGACATTTGATCAGATTTAAGCTAAATTTGTTGTTTAGTCCATCTATTAATAGACTCCCAAATACTACATAAAAATGTTAAAAAATAGAAATAGAAGCTTCCAGAAAATCAAGCAAAATGCAACAACAACAACAACAAAAAAGTCTTAATCCCGCTACGTGGGGTCGGCTACAAGAATCTTTTTCTCCATTGCATCCTATTTAGTGTCATATTTTTATTTAGTTCTTGTAAATTAAGATCATTTTTTATACAATAAGCCCAAGTCTTTCTAGGTCAACATCTGCCTTTCTTAACACAAGTCGAATATAAAACATCT
>NW_018227725.1:1754-2313 GCF_001263595.1 Phalaenopsis equestris
CTACTTAAATGAAGGCCTTTAGACTCCAATGTAGTCCTCCATAATTCAAGTTTTTCTTGAGATTTTTCTCTCGTTTTATCCACGAGAAGGATATCATCAGCAAAAAGCGTACACCAAGGTACATCCTCCTGTAGATGTCCAGTAAGACCATCAATAACTAAAGGAAAAAGATATGGGCTTAAAGCCGATCCCTGATGTAATCCAACTGAAATAGAAAAATATTTGGTGAATCCTTCTTCAGGTTGAACACAAGTAACTGCTATAGTATACATATCTTTAATGACTTGAATATAAGTCATATCAACACCTTTCTTCTCAAGAACTCTCCAAAGGATATCTTTTGGCACCTTATCATAAGTTTTTTCTAAATCAATAAAAATCAAATGTAGATTCTCTTTATTATCTCTGAACTTCTCCATCAAATCTCTCAATAAATGTATAACTTCCATAGAAGACCTGCCCAGCATAAATCCAAATTGATTATGAGAAATCTCTGTAATGCGTCTTAACCTATGTGTAATTAGTCTCTCTCATAACTTTAAAGTATGACACATCAACT
>NW_018227726.1:0-392 GCF_001263595.1 Phalaenopsis equestris
AAATACTTCCATTCCACGTTCAATTAAATTACAAATAATTGACATCATACATCTCTGAAATGTCGCAGGTGCGTTACATAGTCCAAAGGGCTTGTAAATGTTGTTTTCTCTTGATTCTCAGGAGCAATCGGAATTTGATGATTCCCGGTATATCCATCTAGAAAGCAGTATTATTTTTTTTCAGCCAATCTATCTAACATTTGGTCTAGAAATGGTAAAGAAAAATGAGCTTTCTGTGTGGCCATATTTAATTTTCTATAGTCTATTATCGGCACAATTTTAGTTAAGGAGTTGCCCATTGGAAGCTGTCGACCGTCGGAATTGAAATCTCGACCGTCGGAATCGAAATCTCGTCGACCACTTTGGAAAGACATTTAATATATATATATATA
>NW_018227727.1:0-217 GCF_001263595.1 Phalaenopsis equestris
TTACATACATTATCTATATAGTTTAAATTTTTCATGTATGACATTTTATCTATGCATTAGAAAAAATTATGGGGGCTACGGTTTTTGAGTGATTAATGAGGAAGGTAGAACCATATTTTGCATTAGTGTATATTTTTTTCTTATTGCTAATACTTTTTTTAAGAAAAAAGATGAACATATTTTTATTTATAAGAATGTATCTAATAAAACATAAATT
>NW_018227728.1:0-3865 GCF_001263595.1 Phalaenopsis equestris
TTTTGGCAGCAACATTGGAAAGTGTCTGAGACAAAAGTACAGGCAGTGAGTTTTCTGATCAATATTCCTTTTTTTCCTTTTTAGCCTAGTATAGTTCAATTTGGTTATTTCCATGCTTAGTATGCGAGTTTATGGGACAATCCTACTAAACCCTGATTAATGGTCACTTATTTTTATCTCGTTGGATCTGAAACTTTGACCCCATAAATTTCTACTCTATAATACAGAGAGATTTGAGTTTCTTTTAGAGACTTTTGAAGTTAATGTGCTACTTTTTAATGAAAAATAAAGCTTCATGTATCCTTCTCTTTGTTTTTTTTGTTTTTGCTTTTCTTTTATTTTCATAAATATAATTGTTTAGTGTATTTTTTAAATGTTTTTATCTTTTATTTCTAAAAGGAATATAAAATATTTTTGGAAATACTAAAAATACCTTTTAAATATTTTGAGTGTTTTTAAAATTAATTATATTTAAATTAAATAACGAAATATTTTTAGTTTCAAATCAAAATATAAACACAAACAAGATAAAAAATATATATAGATAATGAAAAATATTGATGGGGTCATTTTTGTTTTTTTTAATTTGTTTTATTTTTGCTTTGATATAATTTAAAACATATTTGATTGAGTTGGCTATTTTTTTGGTTATTTTTAAATTCACTCAAAATGTCTTTAGGCGTTTTGAGAATTTTCAAAGAAAAGTTGATTTGGTTTTTAAAAGAAAAAAATAGAGTGATTTCTCTCAGCTTGTCAAGGTATTCATTTGTTGAGCTAACAATCTGAATCGAACATGATGACAATTTAAACCATCTGGAAAATTAGTTAATTTAAACCATCTCGAAAATTAGTTTGAGCAGCTTAACAAGTATTCAGCTCAAAGGTATTCAGTCCCAACATCCTGAATTCTTTTGAGCAGCTTAACAAGTATTGATGTCCAATTGCTTTCATATTTGAAACCATATTTTACAATTTTGAAGTGAAGAAAGCTTTCCACAACAGCAATGGAAAGTTAGGAGACAAAGGTACCGGCTACGAGCTTTCTGATCAATTTTCCTCTTTCTTAGCCTTTTTATGTTTAGTCCAATTTAGTCATTTCCAAAACCAAAAACCCTACAACACTAAAATAATGGTCACGTATTTGCTACATAATACAAAGCGATTTGAGTTTCTTTTGAGTCTCGTGAATATGATGTTCTTCTTTTTATTGAAATATAAAGCTTATTGTATCCTTTTCTTGTCTCAACATTACAAGATGATTTTTTCACTGTTTGGTCTGAAATTCTAGCCGCAAATTGCGTTTATGTTCAACTATCTTTTTAGATAATTATTACTTTGCAAACTTCATTATTACGCACTATAGATGGAGATTTCCTCAGTAAATCTGCAAAACCCAAAAGAACAAATCCGTATTGGCTCAACATTACATTATGTCTGGAGAATTAAATTGTTTTTGAAAGTATGATTTTTGTATTAATTCTGGAACATATTGGCACCGACATCTTAAAATGTGTGAAAACAAATAAGTTTCATTAATTTGTATAATAAATACAAAATTTAAAATAAAAAGTATATCATTTTATATGATAGTAATAAAATGTATGGCACAAAATTTCTCTCATCTGATGTAAATATGTCATGTCCTAATTATAATACATGGAAAATTAATAAATGCCATGTCATTCTGTCAGACATATTGTTATAGCTTAAATTGTAAAGATATTAAATCCTCTAGATAAATAATTTCCTAATATCTTCAATATTTCTATCATTTCTCCTCCAAATCAAAATAGAGAAATTATTAACATGTGGCTATGCTAATATGTGGTAGATAATCAATGCTACTTTTGTCTTGAATTTAGGGGTATCCCTTAGTGGATATAGAGTAGAATAATGTATGTTAAAGGAAAACATTTAGGGTCTGTTTGGGGCAGCTGCAGTTTATTGAATAATCTATTGATATGTTGATTCAAAATAATTTGCTGATAAGCTAAGTGTGGTGGCTAATATAAATTTTTATTTTTTTGGAAAAACCAGACAACAGCCAGAAAGCTGCCACCGCACCTAGATAGGTGCGGTGTGAAAACGCTGGTTTCAGCGTTTTGAAAACGCATAAATTGCCCCAAACAGACCCTTAATCAACCATCTTAGAATAAATAATAGTAGAAGACAAGTCAAATTGTAACTCTTTCTTATATAAGATGAGTAATGATTAATCTAGTTGAATGGTACAACAATATCATGTCAGATATATCTCTTTTTAAGTTGTCTTAAAGGATATACCTAACATATACTCACACCTTAGTAATTTTGATAGTAAAATGATCAACCTCTATTATTATTATTTTTTTAACTATGACATCACTTTTTACTATCATTACAACAACAACAAAGCCTTTTTCCACCAAGTAAATTGATCGCTTCTATTATATATCTATGAAAGGGTCGACCACATGAACCCTTCTTCTCCATTGTGTCCAACAAAGGTTTCATATTTCCATTTAATTTTAATAGATTAAGAACATTTTTTATACAACATGCCCAAAGTCTTTTTAGGACCATCTTTACTTTTTTTTACCAAAGTTCAATTCTTCTGTATAACATGCCCAAGTCTTTTTAAAACATGACTCTCCTAACAGGATCATCAGATGGTCGAATTTTAACGTGAAAACCATCTAAGACGACTCTCTCTAATCTTTTCTGCCATTAGAGCAACACTAACCATTTCACAAATATTTGTTTCGTAGTTTGTCTGAAAGTGTAAAGCCACTCATCCATCTAGACATTCTCATCTTAGCTTTAACTTAGTTTTATGTTTTTCTTTTTTTTATATGTCAACATTTTGTACCATAATGCATTGCATTTTTCACCTTCATCTTATAAAATTTTTCTTCAAGTTAAGCGGTATTTCTATATCACACAATAGGCTTGATACATTCCTCCATTCCAACCATCCAACTTAAATTCGATCAATAGCATCCTTATCTATATCACCATCGCTTTGAACAATAAACCCGAGATATCTAAAACTTTAACTATTTTTAATGACTTGATCACCCATTGTCACAATCGCATAACTAAATCTACCACTAATAAAATTATTTCATGTATTCAACTTTAGATCTACTCAATGTAAAAAATATATTATTTTTCTAGAAATAATATTAATCTTATAACTAATAATCAAAACAAATGAAATGCTAAAAAGGGAAAAAAAAGAATTTGATCAAAGAGTGTTAGAGAGTTCATCCTCATACTTTCAATAAAATGATATGTTAATTAGGTGAATGCGAGGTAATCTTCCAGCATGTTGATTTTATTATTACTTTTTTTTAACTGCTCAAGTCTTGGTCAAGATTATAATAAATTTATGAAAAGTTGAGATTTATCCTTCTATAGGGAATTTGATCAGAATATGATGCTCAATTGAAACTGCTACTTTTTAAGGAAATGATGATCAAATATGATAATGTTCAAGTCATATGGGAGTTGATTATTATGATATATAACAATTAACATTATTATGAACTGGTTGTCTTTTCCGGAGTGATTGATGACATAGTCATCCCTCACATTTCCATGCATTCATAAGTGAAGCTAGGCATTAATGGAAAATTTGATTTGATAATTTGATGTTAATGATATCATTGTGTTGAATATTAAAGTTATTGGATTATAGTATGTTTGTTGTGTCCATCATTGGTATGTTTGTTGTGTCCATCGTTAAATCAAACATTAATTCATGTCTAAACATATTTCACAGCAAGCTTAGATATTATTTAAATCATGATTGAATATTAATCGATTCAAATCATATTTAAATTTTGTTCAAATATTGCTCAAACTTGCTTTAACTATTTTCTAA
>NW_018227729.1:0-1753 GCF_001263595.1 Phalaenopsis equestris
TGTACTGGAGGTTTCCAAAAGCCAACATAAGGTCAAAATTTGTTGACTTTTTTTTTTTTTTTTTGTAAAAGTGGGACCATTGAACTTCTGTAAAATTTCACACTTTAGAGAGTTCTATAAAAATATCTTCTTTTTTTTTTAATTTAAAGACTTGTGCTTATTTCACTCTTCGAGATCTCTTGTAGTTGGCATATTAACAAGACATGATTTCATGCCTAAGCATATATTCCGGTTGCAACCATTTCTAAGGAATAGTAGATGGAAGAAGATAAGATTTCAAGGGTCGCTTTTAATTAAAAGTTTTGTGTTTTATGTTGGGATCTACATATGCAACAAACAATTTAATTAGTTCTGAATTCTAAAATGTATATTTTGTTTGTCTGGTTCAATGAGTGATAATTTTTAATATTTGTTGTATATTAAACATTTTCTAAAGCAGAGACAAATTATTGTTGTAGTATATATTATGGCATTTCAGTTGTAAAATATATTATTATTATTTTGGTTTATATCAGCGCTCTTTTTTTTCCCCAACATTATATGTTGTTTTAGTTCAGAAATTCATAGTAATAGCTTGAAAATGCTACAATATAAGGGCAAAAATTGGGGGAAAAATGTATATTTAAACATATATGAGATTAAAAAACTAAAGGGAAATTGCTTGAAATTTAAGTAGTGTGGTATCATCTTTTATTTGGGTTGGAATTGTAACGGCCCGTTTGGGTTACCTAAGGGTAACGAAGCGAGGAAGTGAAAGTCAAGAAATCGAATGGAGAAACCGAACTGGAGGGAAATGAAGCAAGAAGTCGTGAATTTGAAACGAGGGGATCATAAGCCTATGCGACGAGTTGAACCTATAAAATGACGGATCAAAGCGAGATTCAACTACCTATGAGCCGAGTAGCACGGGAGACGTTGAGCGTAGTGTTAGTGTTGAGAGGGGGAGTACGACGAGGGAGAAAGTGATAATGCAGCAGGTTTCAGCTATGCGCTACTGTGTCGAGTCGAGTCGAAGAGGAAGACGAAGGTGGAACTTCTTTGCATGCGTAAGACTTCGATCATGCCCTGGTCGAGCATCGAAGAAGAGAAAAGGAGGGTGAAAGAGAAACGAGTTTTATGTGGGAAGGTAGAAGGCGGGATAAAATGAGCCCAGGAGAAGGGAGAAAAATTTTTCGTAGGAAGGAACGAATCGCGTTTGCGCGTGTATAAGGCTTGACCGAAAGAAATTTTTTAAGTTTAATAATATTTAATAAGAATTATATTAATATATAATATGCATATGTATATAATGTATGTATATCTATACATATGTAGGTAGATATGTATATATGCATGTGTATATGTATGTGTGTGTGTGTGTGTAAAATTAGGATTACATAAAATAAATATGAAAAATTAATAGTTTACTAAAAAAAATTAATTAATTAATTTTTATATCATAATTATATTAGGCTTTCACTTTTAGGGTAAAATCTTACTGAATTGTGCATATTGAGATGAACACTTGTACTTTTAATCTATTATAATATTTTGGTTCTTCTCGATTTTTATGCATTAGTAGATAATGATATTTGTACAAATTTTATTTTGATTTATATATTTTTATTTATTAGTCACATTATTAGAATTTATAGGTATTAAATATGATGTATTGGTGTATGTTATATAAAGTATATTGAATTGAATGGGATGAGCACTTGAATGATACATTTATGTTAACTGTTTGTATGTGCATAATTGACTATGATAGGTC
>NW_018227730.1:0-9662 GCF_001263595.1 Phalaenopsis equestris
TTCTGGTTACATTCACTTTTCTAATCTTCATTTAAGCAAATTTGATTTAGTCTAGGTCATTACTGAGCCCTTAGGACCTTGGTGGACATATTAGTAATTTTTGAAAGAATTTGAATTTTAAGTGATAGTAATTCATTTTCAAAATATTTGAATGTCATTTGAACACCAAATATGGTATTAAATTAGTGATTTATTAACATCCAAAACCATACCCCTAAGTCTAGGATCATTTTAATTTAATAGATCTCCAAATTTTAATGATTTAGGAAATTTCAAATTTATCCTTTAATTAAGAAAAGTAAAATTGGCTTCTACCAATTAATCCCTTATGTTTCAATCATCTGAACATGTTAATTGAGATCAAATTTTGCCCATCTTACCCTCTCTTAATTGTTAATTATGGCTAGATTTCCAAAATGGCACGTTTGCCCCTAAGGCTCTATCACTTCATAATTTATCAAATTTAATTAAAATGACTTTTGGATTTTTATTATACCTCACTCATGAGTTAATTAAGACATCAAAGGAGAAAATGTGATTTTTTTAAAATTTAATTTAATTTATATGATTATTTACATGAAAAAATAGGATTTTTCAAAGAAAATTCAATAACTTGACCAAGACAAAGCCTACCCAAGACAAAGCCTACCCACTTGAAATTTTTACTGAAAGTAGAACTATACTAGAGAACCACTTGAAAAAAATTCCATGATTTTTTGAGTTTTATTTGAATTATTAGAATTAATTTAAGTTCTGGAGTATTAATTAATTATAAAATATTTAAAATATGGAAAATTATTTTTTCATTTTTATTAAATCTCTCTGAGGTCAAAGAACCAAGAAAAAGCAAAACTCACATTTTTTTTAATTTTTTTTGAATTATTAGAGTTATTTAAATGAGAAATTAAAAAAAAATCCTTTTTTAGCCGTTTGAAAATTAATTTTAACGTTTAAAATTCAATGTCTTCACTTAGAGAATTAGGAAAAATATTTCAATTGCTCCTAAGTACTTAGAAAATAATTTATAATATTTTCATGAATTTTATTAATTTTATGAATTTTTTTATTTTTTATTATTTAAAACTTAAAATATGCTTAAAAATGAATTTTTTATTTTATTTACAATTTTATGTTTATAAAATCCTTCTAATCACAGAGAACTTCCAAAACCAATTTTATAATTTTTTAAGTTATATTTTAATTATTAAAAATCATTTTAGTGTAAAAAATGTCACTTAACTTAGAAAATCAAATTAGGTTGTCAAATGAACTCCAAATGTTTTGAAATTTTTATGGGGAGTCCTATGAACTTTAAATTACAGTGGAGAATCAAAATCAAGTTATTAAGATGTTTATTTTTCCCAAATTAATTTCTTTTGTATCTTAGGATTTTATGAAAATTAAGTGTGTTCTGAATGGCATGACTCATGAAAAATTTTTCCTAGGGTTCTCTAGTCACAGTGAACCTACCAAAACTGTCTTGAATTTTTTTCTAAGAAACATGCTAATTATCATGATTAATTTGTGCAAATGATGGACAAAAACTTGAAAATATGGATCTCTGTCTAGAGGTCTCCTCTGACTTCAGAAAAATCAGGGAATATCCTTCATGATAGAGGCAACAACATGCCAAAATATCAAGCCATGCTGAAATACTTTAATGCATGAAACTTGAATGCTTGGAGAATGAAAATACTTAGAATAATATTTAATTAATTAAAAATAAAATATGCATCAAAGAAACTTCAAGCCAATTCTACATTGTTCTCATCTATTCACTGAGCACTATCGTATTTTTCTTTTATTTTTTTGATTTTTCTATGCAAATGTATGAATTTTCGAAGTTATGGGAATTTAAATAAATAGAAAATTCCCAATTTTTCTATTTAAACACGCGACGCCGCGTCAATCTATGACGTATCCGAAGCTTTGTGTGGCATGCTCTAGTTGGGCACCTCCATCCACATAACCACTGACTCGACCCGCACTTTATGTATCGAAGCGTTGTCCGGATTCATCTCGCCCATCCATTTTAAACACGCGGCATCCAATGGCTCCTTCTCATCATCCCCGATAGCCAAAACCAAGGACCTTCAACCCTAAAACCTAAAAATCTTTTATTTCTCAACTAAATGATCTCGTGTTTTATCATATAGACTCGTCTATGTGAGATAAACATATTCATATGATAAACATGCCATTAAACTAACCCTAATCACATGGAATATCTAAATAAGCTCAGGAAGAGGGGAAGTTCAATACCTTTGATCTAAGAAGGGAAGCTTCAATCTGAGGTGCTCGACACGTTTGTGGAGGTACAAGTAGGCTAGGGATTGGTTCTCTGGTCGTAGTGAAAGGTCTATACCCAAATTCAATCAGGGTTGAATTCAGGTGTTGATCAAAGTTTAGTGTGGAGGCTCTCTATGATGGGGCTTTGGTGTGGCTTCTTCTCCTTTTACTGTGGTGAAGGTGTGGGTGGTTTAATTGTGATTTGGTGCACTGTGGAGGTGTAGTGGAGAATGTCTTATCTCCGACAAGGATTTGAGGTCAAAAATTGAAACCCGGTAAGGGAAATGAGGGCAAGGAGGAGGTTGGGTAGAATTGAGGAGGTCTAAATGAGGCTATGGGAGCAATTTGGAAGTGTCTCATTGAGAAATTTCTAGCACCCTTCATTTGGCCGTGAAGAGGCCATTTTATAGCCATGGTCAAATAGTGGAGCTTAGGGCTTGGCCTTGGGTGAAAAAGTCTATTGAGGTGGTGGGCTATGAGGCTCTAAAGCTTAATCAAGGTGAGCTAGCCCCTAAGGTTGAGATTGGTTTTGATTTATGGATGGTAGCCCTCGGTTTTGAGGTGCTCCAATGCTTAGGCTGGCCGACAGGGACAAGGGAGGTGGCTAAGAGATCAGGTGAGCCAGAGGAATCTGTCAAAACCATTAATTTGGGCTGATGATGGGTTTCGACAAAGTTCTCTTTGACTTAAGAAATTTAGGAAATAAATCCCTTGATATAAGAGACCTTTGGTCCATGGCTCAACTAAGGTGGGTTAAGTGAGTCTATATTGGACACTAGGGTCCAAAAATTAGGGTTAGAAGTCTTGCCATGGTCAATTTGACACGGCTAGGTCAATTTTGGTGCATGGGTTCAATGTGGGTCTAAATGGCAAATAGTTGGGTTTGGGTTAGGCTATCAATGAATTTGAGCCCAATTGATTGATCAACATTGTGTATATGATTGTAATGAAGATTTTTGGTGAACGATTAAAATAATTTTGAGTCCAATTGAATTTGAAGGATTTTTGAATTTTGGTTAATTTGGGCATGTTGTGCTAAACTTGGGTCTAGGTTAGGCTAAGGTTGGGCTAAGTCCAAATTTCTAGTTGATAATGGTCTATAGAAACATCATGAAGAGTTTTCAACATAAATTGGTTGTTAGTTTTGGGGTTAGGGTAATCAATTTGGTGGAATTTGGATGTATGGCCAATTTGGGGAAAATTCGGGAATTTTCGGACTTGGGTTAAAATTGAATGCAATTGAGGCTTCATCAAGGCCAATTTATAGTCAATTTTGGTGTGTAGGATTGTTATGAAGAGTTTATGATTAAAATTGGTGGAAATTTAGTAGGCTATGGGGTTCAATTTGGTGGAACCAAGTCATAGGTCCAAAGTTGGGGTTTTGACTTAGATCAAAATTGGGCTCAAAGCATGGGCCAATTAAGCTTAAATTTGGTTTATATTACCATTTTAAAGGTGAGTTTGAGTTTAAAATTGAAATTGTGAGAAATTTGGGCCAAATTGATGGACATTTAAGGTGAATTTATGGAAATTGGGCCTTTAATGGCAATTTGGGGGTTTTGGTCAAAATTGTCAAATTTGACAAATTGGGTTCATTTGAAGGGTTTAAACTGGTTTTGGAGACATTTGGAATGATTTTGGAGGTTTTTGGAAAGTTTAGGGTGCCAAGGGTATTTTCGTAATTTTGGCATTTTGGGGGATATTTCGGTAAATTTATACTTTTTTGGTAGTTTTGGGTAACTTAGGTATTTTGAAAAGGTTTGAAATGATTTTTGGACAAATTTGGGTATTTTGGTTGGGTTTGGGAATTTTGAGAATTTTGGCAAAATTTTGGGCTCCAAGGATATCTAGGTAATTTGAGGGATTTTGGGGCAAAAGGCCAAGTTGGATATTTTGGGTAGAATTGGGGTGCCAACCATCCTATATGAGCCATGGAACAATGGAATCCTCATTTGGGTCCTCTATGTACTGGTTTTAGCTAAACTCTAGCCTAGGGCTAGTGGGTTTAAGAGACCATCTACATGAATCTCCCAAAACATAAAGGGATCAAAGTTAACAAATATTGGGTTTAGGGTTATTGTGGATTGTGAGTGACAGTGAGTGTAGTGAGTAAAGGTGAGTTCCTTAGCCCCAGACCAGCACATAGGGTTAACCCTAGGGTCAAATAGTCTTATGGGAACTCTCCTTGAGCTCCCCCATAATGACCCCACCTACTAAATGCTAGAGGTTAGGACAAATATGTAGAGCTTCAGGTTGAGTAAAGAAGAGGGTAAAATTTCTAATGGTGAAGGTTCCTTTTTTAGTTTTCTAGGAATAGTCAACAGGAAAGTCCTATGGGCTACACCCTAGGCTACTAAAGAGGACAAACTAAACCTCATCCAAATGTGAGGTCAACATGCATCTGGCGCCAATCTGGCGCATCGTACGGCAGTTTTCTGAAGGTCACACTGTTTTGAGTTTTGGCACATCTGGTGCCGATCCGACGCATATGGCGCCAGTCTATTCGAAATTCTACTATTTTGGCTCCAAATTTCATCCTTTTTACTAATTTTTCTCCAAATGCCTAAAATTGATATACCTAGAATAAAAATATGAAAATATCCTTTTTTAAAGGGCAATATCAACAAAAATAATCTTAAAATTTATACTTAAAACAATATATTATTTTTGTGTATCAACGTTCAGTAGCACAGTGACGCGTGGAAAGCTTGGTGCGTCGTAGGTTGATGTGGTGGCTGACTGGATTAAGTACGAAAATGAGGATTTTTTATTTTAATTAAGTCAAAAAATTAGAAAATATATATCTTTGTGTAGAAAAAAAGTAAAGTCTCTATGAAAAATCAATGATGAGGGGACTAATATGAATTTTATTAGTTCAAAGACCTATGCCTATAAATATGAGGTCCATATCATGAATAAGGGGATAATCACTTCTATTGTTCCTTATTATATACAATTTCTCTCATAGAACATTTCATATCTTAGAAATGTTTTTCGATCATTTTGGATTCAACAATATAACATTTTATTTATGCATGAAAAAATATATTTCAAATTTTAAAAACTAAAATGACTTTTGATACACCTAAATCGTTTATCCACAATAACACTATACAACTCCGTTTATCCCCGAAATCCTAGAACTCATGTTGTTATACATGCTAGAAAAAAAAACCAAATGCCAGATTAAAAAATAAAAAAAAAACAAAAAATAAAAGAATAAGAATATAAACCTATATCTAAAAAATAAATGAAACTTAGTTGATCAGCAACCACAGATAACATCTGTGATAAACTACCTCAAAGCTGTTATCTCGGCCAAACCATCACCATCATGAATTTCAAATTCGTTAGAGTCTATCTCATCCTCAAGTAATGAATACCCCACCATAATTCCTGAAGGTTCCTCGGAGATATTCAGTTCATCATTGCCAACCATACTGAAGTTTGTATCTGATCGTGTGGGATGTCTTCGGATGAAGTTATGAAGTGTTATTGTGGCCACAACAATATGCACCTGCTTTTGAAAAGGATATGACGACATTTAACGTAGGATGACTCATTTCTTCTTCCAAACACCAAATTTTCTTTCAATTACCCCATGTAAAGATGAGTGACGTTTATTAATCATTTCTTTTCTGCCATAGATGGTGGCACTTGCTCTCTCAAAATCAGAAATATGGTATCTTGTGTCCGGATAGGGCTTTAGGTATTCCCTCTGCATAAGATATCCAGCTCAACTAAATAATGTTTTCCTGTTACGGAAGACACTTTTAATGACAAATAATACATATTAAATAGTACGTTTACAAAACAAAACAAACCTGAAGATGGGTGAGGAAAACACTGTGATCTATTCCTAGTGGCATAAGAGAAAATGCGGCTATCATGTGTACTCCCTTCCTAGCCCGCCATCACAAAAGTGAAACACATGTTGAATTTGCATACAACCATGACATTCTAAGTTGTTGAACTACTACGACCAATGTACGCCACCTTCTCGTGGCTGGGTAGTCGGGCACCACCAACGTGAGTACGTCAATTGCACCTATGCAGTTCTGTTTTACACTGTTAGAAACTAGTTATATTCTTAAAGTAATGTGTTGAAACAAATAGTTACCTTGAAATAAGGCATGTACTGGGGATTGTTTGCAATTTGTTCTGGAGTTCTAGTAAATGATGGATCCTCTGGCTTAATGATTTGAGCTGCTAAGCTAATACGTGTCTTTACGCCTTTGGAGAAGTAACGACTAATTATTTCTGATGAATACTGAAATCTCTCCATAACTCTTCTAATTGATTTGTTCTGTGAAAGAATATTCAGTGTTATAGTCAACACCTCCCTAATCGTCGTTCTAGAAGAACCCTGAAAGACGTGCTTCAGACATAACTCATGCAGAATATCCATAAAAATAGGTGCAAACATTCTGAAAATATTTCTAAACCTTATTAGATGTCTAGAAAACATCTCACCCACCCATTTATCCACAAGCTGGATGTCATGCGGGGAATGTGAACACTGCTGGATTAGTAATACTTCAACAACAATATTGTAATGGTTGCAGCCCATGCCATTCATTTACGACGTTGCTACAACGGAGCCATCCTAAAGTATAAAAATGTAAATTTTAATGAAATTGTGAAGGCATGATGGGTTCAAAATAAGAAATGAAAACATCATTGCCTACCAATTAAACATCAAATAAAACTGTAGAAAGATCAATTTATAAATAAATCTTGAACCATTCACAGATACATTAAAAAAATGTCTACAAAGAACAACATATTAAAATGAAACATGTAAAAGTTCATAACACTACAAAAGCTACAAAAAACAACCCATAAAAAAACTCATTCATCGATCAAAACGCGCTTTGAGACACAAATCTAGCTGCAACGCCATGAATATTTACCTACGGGTCGGATCCTCAAGTTTTTTCACACACTGTACATGAAATCGCCTGTCAGCCACTACTTTAGGAAGAGAACCCAAAAGTCCGATACAATTTAATATGGTGCTGTCAGGGAGTGGAGCAGGTGGTGGAGCTCCAAAAGTATCAATGAGTCGATCGAATGAGGTTTTCACAAACTAATCATTCTCTTTCTTTCTCTTAGCAACCCTGGGCCTCTTTGACAGTGTATTGGACTCCCCCATATCCCTCTGGTTTATACTACTCACTTCATCATCAGCTGTGAACGGCTCAGGTGGGAATTCATCTGGTATGCCTGCAAAACCCATCTCACTAGGGGTTGAATGCATGCTTTCCCGTTGCGACAACCCATTTAAAAGTTATGTCCAATTTTTCTTCAAAGTCCGACTCAATTCCACACTGTTTATATTTCTTTGCTGATGACATTGCATGTAATATTGTATTTAGAGGGATTAGTTTCTAAACCAAAACAAAATGAGAAGGGATTCGTTAGAAAATTATTCTAATTTCTCAACCCCCAGTCATCTGGAGCATCAATTGTCCGCTTAATGGGATCCCAACCCATCCCGATAGATCCACGTTTCAGCTCCCAAATTTTCCATTCCCTCTTCAATTGGTCCCATTTGTTTTTGAATTTTAGTCTGTCGTAATCTCTGCCAGTCTTTTTTTTTAAACCTCTTAGCAATATTTTATCAACCTTCCTTGTTAAAATACTTGGTTGGCTTATTTCCCAGTTCTATTTCTTTAATACATAGATAAAAAAAATTAATTTTTACTTCTTTATCGCACATAACAAACAGACCCCCTTCAGGCGCCTTAAACATGTTGGAACTATAAGGAACAAAGGAAAATAAGTACTTGCTTCAAGTTTTCATGTTAGGAAATAACAAAAACCTTATCAATGATGGAAAATGTATGGTTTGAGCCTAACTTCATCCACATTACTTTGACAGTAATCATAAATTAACATCTACAACCATCATCAATTTTTTTTTTTGGAAATCTCATAAATGGTCCTTTAGAAATCTCATGTACTAACATATCTAACACCTGCCTTGATATTTTTACTACTTGCACTTTCTATTGCATGAAGTATGAGTGGTATGCATGTAATTATGAATACTTAGGTGTGAGATTTGTAAATACATGAGGCTTATGTGATATGTATGTAAATGCCCCCTAAAACAAAAATGATCAACCATCCCAATAGAGATACTTCACAAGAAAAACTTTGCACTCTATAGAAAAGAAACATGGCCTTAACATGAAACAACATTTTCAAACATAACCAAACATAGCAACAAAGCTATGGCTCAGTAGAAGGTACCAAAAACTTCACTATAATTTGAGTGGAATGCATGTGAATATGAATCTTTAGTTGTTAGATTTGTAAGTACATAAGAAATATGTAGTATGTATGCAACCAATTGTCCCATAAATGAAAACTGACTCACCATTCAAGCAGGAGATCTAAAAAAGAAAGGCCTGCGGTGAGCAAGATCACTTTCTTCCTCAATATAAAACTCAAACTAATATATATATTTCTAAAAAAAGTTCTGAAATCAGTTATTTGTTTAATCTAATTGTGATAAGTGAATGGATAAGTTCCAGCACAATCCATCATTCACCATTAGAAGCATATGTTATATATGTTTGTATATGATAACCAATCCTTCAGCACCAAATAAAATAAGAAGAAGCTGCAGGTGTTGAGTAACAGGGGCTGTTGGTAACCAAATCAATGTGTTGAATAACATAAAAGACCATCCAAAAGAATCCATTGATTCAAATGACTCATCCATCTACCTAATGAGAGGTAGCACAAAACCCATAAAAATCAGTTCCTTTACTGGACATAGGGGACACTTGTATCAGTAGAAAGCAATTATCATTTCTCACGAATCTAACGGCTTCCATCAACCGGCTATTCAGATGGAGCACAAAATCCAAGAAAAATCAATTTTATTTACTGGAGAGAAAAAAAAAATTTGAATCATAGATCTCTGACCGCTGCCTTCTCCGTATATATGTAGAACTCACGAATTACTTTTGATCTTGGAACAAACCTCTCATAAAACTTTTTAGAAAATGCGAGGAGGGGGCGACAAGAACTGGAACCTTTCGATCCACCACCCAACAAACGAGAAATGGGAGACGGGAGAGGCGCACGATATCGAGAGCAGAGAACAGGGAAGTTGATCGGAGAGCTAGGGCAACGACAGAGAAGACGAGATCGAGGTTTGAGGGGTAATAAGTTGAGCCTAAACACGGAAGGTGGGGTGTTGGGAGCAGCCAACGATCAAGCAGATAATAACACAAAACTTAACGCGCGTAGCCAGACTGCAGACCCCAACGCCTTAAACAAACGCCATCACAAGCCCGACGCGGGAATAAGACAGATCCTTAGTTTGTTTTAAATAGACTTCCTATAAGTGATTTCTT
>NW_018227731.1:0-668 GCF_001263595.1 Phalaenopsis equestris
GCTTCCCACGGTTTAAATGAAATTATGGAACTCAAAAAATTGAGTTTAGTAAGTTCAATTAAACTAAGTGAAATCCAATAGAAAATAGCGGTGCCAGAACGAGGGAACCGTAGGATCCTAACATGTATCGCTCTAATCAACTTTAATATGCCCTCATAAAATTTAAAGAACTTCAACCATAGGGCTACCTGATTTGACATTATAACTTGACACACTAGAAAACTCAAACTCGTCTCAGCAAGGAGCTTAGAGCTAGCATGGTGGGCAGCACGGCCATCTTCAACAACAAAACCTGTCTTCCCCATCTAAACCAGTCTTCCTTCTTTAGACTTAAAAAACAAAAGTCATAGGACTTCGAGGTTGCTTACTTATGCAACGTAAATCCTCACCTTATCTTTAGGCCTTTGTATAGCCCTGTTATATAATATAATCCATAACTCTTCTTAGGATTCCAAGGTTGTCGTCTGTTGCGACCTAAATCCTCACATCTTTCAAGCTATTCGTGTGATCGTTTCACATTGATGTAAGACCTAATTAAATAAAATGAGTAAGATGAAGCATTTAAATAATTCTCCTCTAAATTGAAGCCAAAGAAATGAAGCCTAACATTACGATAGCTTGGGAAGTTACTGGGGTTTTCCTCTGGATCCATGACATCCTTTAGTTCT
>NW_018227732.1:0-351 GCF_001263595.1 Phalaenopsis equestris
AAATTCAAATTCACTTGTAGTACATTTGAGAATAAGTAAAATTCTAGTTTTGAAAATATTTTCATCCCCCCAAATTTTTAATAGATTAAACAGTTTAGCATCAGATAACTATAGGCAGGAATGAAAATTGAAATAACATTCTAACAGGAATTTTAAACCCTAATGATACAAGTATAAAACTAAAGACAGAAGTAAAATTAATTTTTGATCAAATTTTCTATATTTTCGTTTTATTTTAACATGTAGAGATTCAATAAACTTCTAAACAGTGGGTATAAAAGCAAACAACACACTAATATGATAAAAGAAAATTGTAGGGCAGTGTTGACCTCACTTTTGGTTGAGGTCTAG
>NW_018227733.1:0-372 GCF_001263595.1 Phalaenopsis equestris
TGAGAGGAAAAAAGAGGGAGAGAAGAACGAGAGAGGGAGTGAGAGGGAGATAGGGAGGGAGAGAGGGTGAAAGAAGGAGTGAAGAAAGAGGGGGGTGATTGGAGATATAGGGAGAGAGAGAGGTATAGAGGGAGTGAGAGAGATTAAGAGAGAGGAGAGAGAGGGAAAAAAGAGAGAGCGAGAGGAAGAAAGTGAAAGGAATGGAGAGATAGGGGAAAATGAGGGAGTGAGAGTGGGAGAGAGAATGGGAGGAGGAGATCAAGAGTGAGTGACAGATAAGAGACATAGAGAAAAGAGGGAAATAGGGAGAGAAAAATAAAGAGAGTAAGGGAAGAGGAAAGTGAGAAGAGAGAGCGAGGAAAGAAGAGAGCA
>NW_018227734.1:0-425 GCF_001263595.1 Phalaenopsis equestris
AAACTATTTTCATTTCTAGAATTTAGTTTAGTTCTCTTATTAATTTTAGTATTCTATTAAATGTATTGTATTTAACTCTTTCTCAATAGATTTTATATGTATTATGTGTAATTTAATGTTTTAAGTTTTGTAGTTTTTTTATATTAGCACCTGCAATATTTCAGAATTAAAGTTTCAAAATCAGAACCTTTAACATGTATGTCTTTTCTTTATGTATTTATTATTTTCTTTCACCCTTTATTTTTTCAGTTCTACATGCTAAATCTTATAAAATTAAGTTTGGGAGGGGAGGGGGGAGAAAAATTCTTTTCTTTAAAAAAGAAAGAATCTTAACTTTATTTGTCCTCACTTAGCTATATTGTCAAAAATTTTAAATTTAACATGACATTTGTATTAGAGGTTAACTTTATATAACTATATTTATG
>NW_018227735.1:0-792 GCF_001263595.1 Phalaenopsis equestris
CTGTCCCGTTATCAGAGATAATTCTTTGCAGTACAGCAAAACGATAAACGACTTTGTCTTTAAAGAACTGCAGGACATGCTGAGCTATAACCTCTCGTAGTGGAACTGCCTCTGCCCATTTAGAGAAATAGTTTGTCGCTGCAAGTATGAATTTATGTCCTTTGGAGGATGGAGGATCTATCGGACCCACTATGTCTGTACCCCAACACTCGAATGGCCATGAGGCAATAGTTGGGTGTAGCACATTCGGTGGTTGGTGTAAGACCACTCCTTTTCTTGCTGTATCTATGCAATCAGACATTATTGTTGGCCAATAATATCCGAGTCTTTTGATTTTCATTTTCATTTTTGGTCCCGACTGGTGAGTTCCACACAATCTGGCATGTATTTCTTTAACGATATCCTGTGCCTCGGTTCTGCTCAAACCCCGTAGCCACATTTGATCGAACGATCTCCTATAGAGGACACCATTTATGAGAGCATATGACAAAGCTTTCTTTGTAATCTGGTTTGCCTCGGACTTATCCTCGGACAGCTTTCCAGTATGCAAATATTCTATTAATGGCTTTCGCCAATCTTCATTGATATTTACAACCGCATTTATTGTATCTTGTTCTTTCCCGAGTTTATGTAAAGTTTCCATATCGATCTTGGATAGAACTTGTCTGCCCTGTACTGTGATTTCTATGGAATCCTCCGGGGGACATGTCAATTCTTTAGCAAGTTTTGCTAGAGCGTCGACGTGCGCATTATCTAACCAAGGAATCTGATAGAAAGTCACATTGGGAATCT
>NW_018227736.1:0-711 GCF_001263595.1 Phalaenopsis equestris
ATTTGTTTGCTTTTTCTTAGGCATGTGTATTATTGAGATGACATTAACTTTCCAATCCTTATAAAAAAAATCTAAATAAAATGATTATAATTACAAGTTTATGTGTCCATTCTAAAAATCTAAACACTAAGCGATTCAAGGAGACCAAAATATGAATGTGACATGAATATTAATTGGAATTTAATGTTTTAATTACAAGAAAATAAATAAAATAAACCTATTAAGCATGCTTTTAGTTTAATTTTAAAGAATTTATTTTCGAGTAGTTTCTATATCTTAAGGAGCTGGTTGATTTTTGTCCATTGAATCATTCATGAAATCAAACATTTAATGATTCTTTTAATGATGTTGATAAATCGTTAATTTCGTTAAAAAAATATTGAAAAAAAGCCAAGTTTCTCTGAAAGGATGAAAAATGTTTTTTTGACCGTAGTATAATTATTAAAATTTTTTCAATAAATGTATTATGGGTTGCCAAATATAATTTTTTTTTGGCCACCGCTAACAAATCTATGCTTTTCTTTATTTCAAATAAAGTTCATTCAACCCAATCTAACCCGATCTAAATTCAAAGAATCAAATTATTCCCATTTGCTTTACAACAAATTAAGCTATTGTAAAAAATCCAAAAATCACTTTATGCAAAAACATACTAAAAAATAAAATTATAGTAAGCCAAACAATTAAAGAATAGTTTCACTTCACTATCCT
>NW_018227737.1:0-230 GCF_001263595.1 Phalaenopsis equestris
GCACTCAACAAACAAAAATGTCAATTTATTATTAAAAAAAATTCCACACCTCAGCTTAAGCACTAGATCTCTGAATACACTGGATTTTACTATGCCAACCTCCCCATTAAATAACTTGGAATACATCTACTCAAAGGCAGAACTAGGAAAACACAATTCCAGGATGTCATTGATCCCACAACTCCACTTTGGCTGTAGGAGAGCTTCCAGCATAGATAAAGGTAGTAAGG
>NW_018227738.1:0-809 GCF_001263595.1 Phalaenopsis equestris
AACAAATTAATACATACATATATATAGCATGGACACGGGGCAGAGCCATCCTCTTTTCAGAGGTTGGCAAGAGGCTAGGGCAATGAATAACAAAGTTGATGCGTGCCTGTAATTCGTGGCGGCGGAGTAATGAATTATAATCTTAGCGTTGCACGAGAATTCAACACACACTAAGATAAAAGAAAATAACTAGTAGTGATAGCAAAAGTTTTAACGTGGAAAACCCATAAAGGAAAAAAAAATGACGGAGACTGACTCAATTGTAAAAATCTATTTTAAGTTGATGATTACATTGACCATTTGACGCACAGGTCGGATAGAGTTATAATGTCTTATGAATTACGATGTCAACTCGCCGATGAACTTGTTGCAAAGAATGTACGACGATTGATTGTGATTCACAGCAGCCGACAAGTGGGGGTTGATAGTTGTCGGCAGTGGTCGACGACGGTCAGCGGTGGTCGACGTCGACATGAGTGGTGTTGGATTTCAGCTCATTCTCAATGTTTCAAGCTCTTCCTCAAGTCTCAAGTTTTACTCCCTTTCTCATGAGAGAGGTGGGGCTCTATTTATAAAGTTTCGGGTGCAACTAATGCAAGAATATAAATCATTTTGATCAGACGCTCTGGAAAAATTCCCTCTATCTGAAGACGTTTGTTGGACATTTGAGAACCTTAACGTTGTCGAAATTGAGTGATCTTAGACTTATTGGATTTGTCTTTTCGAGACACTCAATTTGACTATAAACTCGTCATATTGGACATCCGTTTGACCTTCCAATGTGTCTGGAAAATTTTCAAAAGCGGTTT
>NW_018227739.1:0-2088 GCF_001263595.1 Phalaenopsis equestris
TAAGATTCTTAATACTTCAAAAATAAAATTTCCTTCACTTTAAATAATAAAAACATAGGCTTATCCTTTCATACCAAATATCTTTAGCTTTAGAATTGACCTTCATTATTAAAAACTTTTACCTAAACTTACCATAATATTTACAAAGATAAATATAGTCATTTAAAGTTAAACTCTAGTATCAAAGGTCATGTTAAATTAATTTTAAAAATATATTTAATTGAGGAAAAATAAAATTTAGTTTACTTCTTTTTAAAAGAAAATTTTCTTTCCCTCAAACTTGAATTTTTAAAATTTTTACACTTAATTCCATAAAATATAACAGGAAGAAAAAGTAAAAGTTGAATCAACTAACTACTACAACATCCTATCAAATTCATATATGTGCATAATCAAGATAGAATTACTGCATGAGAAAGTAAATCTAGCATAAAACATGCTTTAATTAATATTAAACTAAAAGGAAGTATACTAACTTTAAATTTTATTTTTCTTCCTACCCCCAATCTTGATTTTAAACATGTATAACATTCAATACAAAAAAATATAAGCAGGAAAAAAAAACTCTTCAGAAATTCTATCTATCACAAACATCTACAAGTATTCATTAGTACAAAACAACATGCAATAGAAAGTAAGTCTAAACTAAACATGCTCGATAAAATGGAAAGAAAGGTCTAACAAGTAGAACATGTATCAGCATAGGAATATATATTTTTATGTGTTCTCCAAATCTTTATATTATTGTAACACAAACACACATGATAAATGAGGTCAATTCTTCCCTCAACTCACTGCATCTTACTAAATTTCTTCCAATTTCTAACGGAATCACTACACAAATATATTAAGTACTTATAAAAAATTTTATAGATTATAATCCCAAAGATAAGATTATCCCTGATATATTGATTCTTGAGCACCGACCTTAGGCATCACAAAATCCCTTAATTAAGCACCTCTAGCAGTTATAAGGATAGTGTAAATTCATCTACATGTTAGTCATTAAATAGGTTAGCTACTTCTATCAAATGAAAACAAAGTCAAAAAAAAGATGTAAAAAAATTAAGATGGAATTATCGCTACTAAAATTAATGATGTCTCTTGTAAAACCTAAGTTCGTGTGAGACCCAAGTCGTAGTGGACTCGCCAATCCAACTAATACAAGAGAATATATAATTTTAGCCACAATAAGATTTTAAGGAATCACCTCCCTGATGACACACAAAAATCTAATCAAACCACAAACAATCCAAACATCTACCAACCATCAATCAAACTAATCAATCCACACTAAAGCAAACATAATACAACACTAACAATCAAAACTTTCAAGCACACTAAATTAAAGCACACTGATAACCATGGGTCGCCTCCCATAAAACACTTTGTTTAACAATGTTAGCCCGACAAATGATTCCACCATGATCAAAATTCCATTTAAGTAATACTTGATCAATCACTCAATATTTTTCAAATCTAGAAATTCCTACAAAATCCTCTAATTTAAATTTTTCTTTCAGCTCTTCCTTTTCAGCTTGATTCATATCCTTTTTCGTCAAATTCTTTATAGATCCAATATTCTTCTAGTGATTTTCTCAATTTTCATTTTAATATCATCCTTAAATTTTATTAGAAATGGATCTTTATATGATACTTCAAGATCGCCCAACTTTTGGATCAGATTCTCTCTAGATAAATCTCTAGATAATTCAAATTTTTGGATCAAATTCTTCTAAGTTACTCTTTTGTTCAGGTTTGTCTTTCAATTTTTCTCCTTGGTACTGAGTAAATGGTAGAGGTAGTCTTTCTATATTTATCTTAGTTGAGGAAATAGGTTTTTCTAATTCCTTAGGAATTTTTTATATTTGTCTTTCAATCTCCTTATCCTCATTTCTCAACTCAAAGTTTTTGTGAAACACATCCTTGAATTCTCTTCTAAATATTAGTTTGATAATTTTAAATTGCTCATCATTCATCTCCTCAGGGTTTATCTCAATGTCACTAGGTAAAATCTTTGGGGGTAACTTTTAATTGCATTAAAATCTGTCCTAGTTGGTTTTCTATATTACTTATTGCGACCTCTTG
>NW_018227740.1:0-3311 GCF_001263595.1 Phalaenopsis equestris
CTTGATACTTAACCAAATCAAGTGAGGTTTGTTCCCATTGACTCATCTTGTTGAGACACACACATCCATATGGTTAATCAAACCCTAAATCAACTCTATGTTCATGGAGAATTAAATGAAGCTTGGTTTAGGTTAGTGTTCATTACCTTGGTCCAAGAGGGGAAGCCTTGATTGGATGCTTCTGGAAGCTTTGTGGGGGTCCAAAGAGCCTAGGGATTGAGCCTCGAGTAGTGGTGAGTTGCCTAGACCCAATCTCGACCAAGGCCGATTTGGGGTGTTGATCAAAGTCTACCTTAGGGTGCTCTGGTGATGGGGCTTCTATGGGGGATCTTCCTCTCTCGCTGTGAGGATGGTGTGGGTGCAATTAATTTGAATTTGGATGAGGATTTGAGAATGTCTTGTTTTGGCCTAGGGATTGAGCTCCGAAATTGACTCGAACAGTGGATTTGAGTGGCTAAAGATGGTTGGGTTGAACTCAAGAGGTCTTGAGGAAGCTCTGGAAGCAATTTGACAGTCTCCCCAAGGAATTTCAAGCTCTCCTTGTTTGACAATGGAGGGAGGTTTAAATAGATGGCGAAGGAGAGGCCACCAGGGGCAATTGGTGGGTGCTTTAGGTTGCTTATGTGGATGCCAATAAGGTGCAAAATTCCAATTGGTATGAGATTTCTTGGATGAGTTTAATTTTGAGATTTATCCATGGGGGAGCACTTGGGGGTGGCTTTTTATGCAGCCTAGGTGGCGGCCAGGCTCTAGGCTCATGTCACCATCTGACTCAGGGAGGTCAAGGCTTGGGTTTGGTGAAGTCAATTAGGATTGGTCATATGTAAAGGAGTTGAATTAAAATATGATGTGGGAAGGGCCATTTTGGATCAATTTGGGTCAAATCATTGTTTTGGGTTGGGTTCACCCCTTAAGGAAGGCTTGGGTGCTGAGGAGAATCATATGGCTCAAGTGAAGCGGTGTGGAGAGGTCTCCATCCAAAGGATTTGGGCTAATCATGGGTTTAAGAGTGTCATTAAAAGTGTTAAAAGAATCTTAAGGGGGCTTGAAAGTGGCTTGGCCTCTTGCCACTAATAGTATGGTGATGTGGCGTGGCTCTCATGGCTCATCTATGACTTAAGAGTGGCTTCATGGCTTGTCCTTGGCTTGATCAACTTTCATGAAGAGGGATTTTTGAATTTATGAAATATTTTGGTGGAGTTTGGCATGATGCTTGATTTGGAATGATTTGATTTTGAATTTAGGACTTTAGGAATGATTTTAATCAAATGGATGATTTGAATTTGAAGTTGATTTTGGGCTAATTGAATGTTGAGTTTTGTGTAGGAATATGTCATTAAGGCTTTGGAAGAATTTCAAGTAATTTTGAATTGAATTTAGGGGCTAATTTAGTGGATTTAGGCATATGGTCGAAATTGGGGCTTTTCAATTTGGGTAAAATTAGGCTTGCAATTGGGTTAAATTGAGCTTAAATTTTATTTAGATTAGAATTGGGGATGCTGAATTTTGATTTGGAATTAAAATTGGGCAAGATTGGGGTCAATTGGGCCAAAATTAGGGTTAATTTGGGGGACATTTGGGCCTTTAAGGGCAAATTGGGGCTTTGGTAAAATTGGATTAATTTGGTCAAATTGGGTCAAATTGATGATAAAAAATTGAAAATGGGAATATTTGGGATGATTTGGAATTTTTAGGTGGTGAGGGGCATTTTGGTAATTTTGGCAAATTTTTAGGGTATTTTGGGAATTTGATAATTTTTGTGAATTTTGGTCAATTTAGGTAGTAGTGGGGGGTTTGAGATGATTTTTGGACAAATTTGGGTATTTTGGGTAATTTTGGGATTTTATTGGCAAAGATTAGGGTTATAGGGGTATTTTGGGGATTTAGGCCAAAATGCACCAACATGCTAGGAAGCCATACCAAACCAATAGGAGCAATGTGAGGACTCATTTTGGATGCTCAATTAGCTGGCTCTAACCCTTTTAGCCAAAGACTAAGGGTATAGGGTCATTCATATGAGCTTTCCAAAAGGACTCAAGAGACAAACTTAAGGGGTCATAGGGTTTGGGGTAAGCAAAAAAGTGTAGTGTGTGCCAGTTAGTCCCACCATAACCAGATCACTCAGGGTTAGTCTTAATGTCTGACCATCCTATGGGGGACTCCCCTTGAGCTCCTTCATATTGACCCCATCTACTAAGTGCTAGAGGTTAGGACCAACATGTGGAATTTCAAGTTGAGTAAAGAAAAATTTGAAATTTCTAATGGTGGGGGTTCCTTTTCTAGTCCTCTAGAAATAATCAACAGGAAAGTCCATCAACAGGAAAGTCCTATGACTAAACCCTAGACTACTAAAGAGGAAAAAACTATACCTTAACAAAAAATGAGGTCAACATGTGCATATCGAGTTGTTTTTTCCTGCAGTAGCTCACATCACGCCTGCTTCTTTTGCAAAAAAAGGCCGACGCTCAATAGGGACACACCGCAGTACCTGACGGTCTTTTCTAAGCCAAGTCCTCCGTGTTCTCACGGATCTCACGGTCATAGGCAGGTGAGTCTTCTATTAGCAGTAGGTTTGTCTCTGCTATCGCCATTGTGACTTCTGTCTTGGCTCTATTTATGTTCCCCTGAGGTTTGATCTGTCCCTCGATTAGGCAACAAAGCCAGGAGGGCTAGGAATAGATTGCTGTGAATTTAGCAGCATGCTCTGCTTTAGGTTTCTATACCTGTCCTGATTCCAGTTTAGGAGGAACCTTTGGCTGCCGAATTGTGAGTCATTTTGCTACTGTTCCCAGTTGTGCAGACCACATCTCTGTTGGACATCTGCTACATGTCCTCCTGCGAAGAGGATATGCATGTAACACTCCTTTCGTTGTAGCAACTCGTATCGATGCTACCTTTTCCCTTGAGGAATAGGCTAGTATCAGATGGTGAATGCACTACATGCTATTTCTTGTTTTCTAGCCTCTCTGGTAGTCCTTCCGTGTTTTGAGGATTTCCATCTCACGGATGTTGCACTATCTAATTGAGCTAAGTTACCTTTTACAGTATTGTCCTCTAGCGGTGTGGATCGGGTCCCCGCCATGACACGTTTTGGTTCCAGCATGGGATAACGCTGAGATCCCGTCAGCTGAGAATCATTTCTCTCCTTTATTTGGCTGTGTGGACTATGTTCCAGCTAAGATTGCTAGGAAGTTATTTCCTCCTCAGGATGTAGGCCATTCTCACCCTGTAGTCATTGCTGTTACTACTACCACGTGTTCTCTGACCGAGAAGATTGTATTAACAGCTTCCTCTTTAAGAGGAAATGTTTC
>NW_018227740.1:5213-5673 GCF_001263595.1 Phalaenopsis equestris
CCCTTCTTAGAGCAAAGGTATAAAACTCCCCATTATCCCGAGCTTATTTTGATTCTCCATTTACTTAAGCTTGATTTCATGGCATCTTAACCGTATAGATATGTTCGTCTCACTTAGACGAGTCCATAGGATCAAACCCGAAGTGATTTGGTTAAGTCTAGGCCGAGATCTTAAGGTTTTAGTGTGAACGGACACGGCTTCATTCCATTGGGGACGATGAACGGATGCCGTCCATTCTCGCGTGTATTAAATGAACGACGAATATCGAGTCGGATGATCATCCGGGGCGATAAAACAGGACGCGTGGCAGCTGACTCGAAAGGCGGCGTCGAATAGGAGCACGCCGCGTGGCTTTTCGACGGATCCGAGGATCCAGTCAGCCCGCGATTTGAATAAATAAATAGGATATTTAATAAATTCAGAAAATAGCTCCTAAATTTCAAAAATCCATATCTTTGTG
>NW_018227741.1:0-22296 GCF_001263595.1 Phalaenopsis equestris
AATTCCGATGACCGACAGCTTCTTACGGGAAAACCGCACACCAAAAATAGTGCCAACAAGGTGATACCTCGATTGGGTTGGTTGTATACGTTTGTTGTGACTCTACAAAGCCCCTCCAAGCACAAATTTGAGCTAAGGTTGAGCCAGGTAAGAGTTTAATCAAAGGGTGATGCAGCCTTGATCTAGAAGTGGGTTAGAGTGCTCAACAGAGGGGAGTTTTGATGGGGAGCTTCCTCATTTGGTCTAAGGAAGCTTTTGGGTGGAGTTTAATGGAGTGACAAAAAAACTCCCTACATTTTTAACTCAAATTTGTGCTCGTGCTGTGGATTTCAGTTGGGGAGAGTTGTTGGAATGAACTTAACCAACTTAGAGAGGCTCTAGAAGCAAATTGGAAGAGTTTCCCCAAGGATTTGGCACACTTAGAAGTTGGCCAAAAATGAGGCTTCTTATATCCATGGCTAATGGAAGGGTCTTAGGCTTTGATTGGCTGGTGCAAATAAGCTTATATGGAGTGCTAAGCGACGCCAGTGACCAATCAAGGTTAGCCGCATAGTACGAGTTAAAATTTGAGATCAAAGGAAGGGTGGTCTTCTCAGATTTGAGCTCTTCGGTGACTAGGGTGGCTGGCCAGAGGTGGGGTGGTGGCTAGTTGAGTCAGAGAGGGTCAGGGAAGTTTTAATTGTGATTAGCCCTAAGGCTTGATAAGTGATTGCATAGGGGGAAGAGTTAAACCAAAATGGGGTAAGTGGCTCTTTAATCCAAGGGACCCTTGGTCCATGGATGGCTTCAAAATTATGTCTTAGGTGATTTTATTAGCATCTTAGGGGGCCAATCAAGGTAGGATATGATTAAGGTTAGTTAATGGAAAAGATTTGAGTTGATTTGAGGTTTAGGTTCAAAATTAGGGTTTGGACCAAAATTTGGATTTGGGCTTGGTTTGTTCTTGGCTTAAAATTTGAATGAATGGTCAATTGATCCATGAGGATGTCATGAAGAGTTTAGGAAGTGAATTTGGGAAATTAAGTTAATCACAAGGTTCAATTTGATGGAATTTTGAAGTTAAGTAAATTTTGGGGAAATGAATTTGAGCTTGGGTTAGGTTGGGCTAGAGTTTGGATCAAGGCCAATTGAAGGTTTAATTTGGTGTGGGGAAATATTATGAAGAGTTTTGAATCAAATATTGAGAAAATTGGATAGGTTAGGGGGTTTAATATGATGGAAATTTGGCTGAAGGTCAAATTGGGGGTTAAAATTAGGATTAGAATTTGGGTTTGAAATTGGATTCAATTGGGCAAAATAGGTTTATATATGTCAACATTGAGCTTAGATTTGAAATTGGGGAAATTGAAATAAATTTGGTGGAAATTAGGGGTGATTTGGGGTAATTGGGCCATAAAGGGAAAAATTGGAATTTTTCTCAAACAAAATTGGATTTTTTTGTCAAAATTAGTCAATTTGGTCAAATTAGACTTTATGGGTGATCAAGACTGGTTTTGTGAGTGTTTGGAATGATTTTGGAGGTTTTGAGAATTTTTTAACCATGAAGGGCATTTTTGTAATTTTAGCAAATTTGGGTTTTTTTTGGGAATTTTGAAATTTTTTGGGCGTTTTGGGCAATTTGAGTGGTTTAAAAGGGTTTGAACTGATTTTGGGATAAAATTTAAAGATTTGGGTAATTTTTTGAAAATTTAGGGGTTTAGGAGCAATTTGGCAATTTTAGAAAAATTAGTGGTCAAAAGGCTAAATTGGGCATTTGGGTTGGACGATATCAATTGAGGGTGTTAATCATAAAATTACCCATTTTTTTAGTCATGAAACCAAGGTAGCTTCCACTATGGATCCTCCATGTGGTGTTCTTACCCAAACCTTAGCCTAAAGCTAAGGGTTTAGGGGACCATCCATATGAGTTTCCAAAAGGGTAAGGGATCAAGCTAAGCATATTTGGTTAAGGGTTTAGGTTGTGAGTGAAGATGAGGGGTATCAAGTGTGTGTGTGCAAGACTAACCAAGACCACACCACCCAGGGCTAACCCTAAGGCTCAGCTAAAAGTGAGGTCAAGAGTTCCCAGCCTGCCCAATAAAATACATATCATGGAATTGATGATTCAAATGGGAACACATTATAGAGCTAAGCTGTATCCATCAAGAACTTTGAAACTCAATTAGGATAGCTGGTAATTCAATGATCATTAGACCACTGGAGCATTACTTATCAACATTGAGGTGAACCCAACTAATCAAAATTTAGAATAGTGTAAGGAATTGGGAGTGAGTATTCGAGAAGTAAAGGGAGAAATCCATAAGAAAGAGAGTGCCCCTATAAAGCCTAGCTGAAGAAAAAATATATTTGCCATATGACAATCTTCAACCTCCATTACATTAGAGACTTTAGAAGCTTAGAAAAGATCCTGGTAGCTTTACTATTCCTTATGTCATAGTAAAAGAATTCCATGGAAAGACACTTTGTGATTTAGAAGTTAGTGTAAATCTCATGCTTATGAGCATTTTTAAGCAACTTAGAATAAGAAAAAATCAAACTGTCAGTTGCCTTTTCATCTTTGAAAATAGAGATATTTGATTTAATGTAATATATATTTAAATTTTTGGAAAGTAATATTTTAATTTTTGAAAATACAAGACCGAACCGATCCCACATAAACAATAGTTTCAATAAGCGAGCACACCACCGTAAGTGATACATATATCTCAAGGAATAAACATATTACTTACTAGCACAACTCTATTAAATAAATTAAAGATTTTTTTACGTCCTTTTTAGTCTACAAAACCATTTATATTGACCGACCCATTCTACTATCTAATATAAACAATTAGACAGGGTTTATATTAAGCTGGGTTCTTAAAGATTCCTATAATGGCAAGCCCTTATAATTAATTACATCTTAAATGATTATAATTAATTACATTATAATTAATTACATCTTAAATGACCGAAGTTACCTAAGAAAAATCTTGATTTAGATCAGAAAGTGTTGTCTTCAAGATTTTTAATGGATAGGACTTTTAAGAGATCAGACCAAAAAGTGTCAAATGGGAAAGGCTCAAATTTGGAACATTGTTATGGAATCCAAAGGGAGAAAACTAGGGGTTCTCACAGATCATGAGGAGAACTTCAATGACTTCCCAAACTATCCTATGATTTTGAATTAATTTCGAGAAGAAACTTACCAAATATTTCATCCTACCAATTATTATTATTTAGGGCTTACATTTGTATGATATAAGCATACACATAGCCTGGAAGATAGGTGGATTTATAACATAACGAATGACAACCTTGGAATCCTAAAATGCATTAGGGCTTAAATTACACAATATGATTATGTAAAAGCCTAAAGATAAAGTGAGGATTTATGTTGCATCAGATAAACGTCCTCAAAATCTTATGGCTTGTTGTTTAAATTTAAAGAAGATTTTGTTGTTGTAGATCTCCTTACTATTGTAGAAAGTTACCCTCAAAGTTAACTCCAATCTCCTCGGTGAAGTAGTAGCCCTAAATTCTAAGGGTTCAAAAGGTTTAAATGATTAATATATTCAATCATTATGGGGGGTTAAAGTTGATTAGAACAACACCGGTTAGGATCACACGTTTCCCTCGTTCCGATCTACAATTATCTTTTGAATTTACTTAGCTTAAGCGAGTGGTTATGCTCTTTTAAACTTGGGAGATCTTGTTAGCAACAGTGAGTTACCTCATCCGAGGGACTCCCGTAAATTTAAAAGGATGTGTTATGATATTGTTTTTTGTTATTTTAGTTTTGAAAATGTTGTTTAATTTTGATAAATGAATTTTTAATTTTCAATTTTGATAACTATTTTGTAATTAAAGAAAGTACAAGTATGAAATAAAATAAAGTAAAATAAAATGGAATTGCATTGCAAAAATGTAAATGCATGTTTGTCATCTTCTCGCACTCCCGCTGAAAGATTAGCTTTGAAGTATATATATAATGTTGCAAGAATTTAAATAAATTACAAGAATGGAATGCAAATTAAAACAGTTGAAGGTGTATCTACCAAGTCCTAGGTCATAACTTAGTGGATCTTTAAAGGTTTTAATGGATGATTTTCTTGAACAAAGAATATCAAGTTCAATTTTCCTTCAAAGTATCCAAAGGATTCTAAAATTTTCGGGGCAAAACCCTGAACAACTTTTAAAATCCTTTGAAGCATTTTGACTTCATTTGATCTTATTATATTTTTCAATTAATCATCCAAGTTTAGACTTTAACACCCTATGCTCGGTGAACCTTCACACTTTAACTATCCCAAATATCAGGTAATCAAACTGTCACTTAATGTTTTATTTAAAAGTTATGTGAGTGAATGCCTCAAGGGACAAACTCAA
Source organism: Phalaenopsis equestris (assembly GCF_001263595.1). Classification (NCBI taxonomy): domain Eukaryota; kingdom Viridiplantae; phylum Streptophyta; class Magnoliopsida; order Asparagales; family Orchidaceae; genus Phalaenopsis; species Phalaenopsis equestris. Next base: position 4,369 of record NW_018227741.1, read on the forward strand.
AATTGTTAAGAATTTTATACTCCAGATTAAAGTCGGGGTTGTAGTATTTTCAAAATGTTTATAATTAGTTTTGTCATCTTTTCTAAACCTCATTAAATAATCTTGTATTAAGCCTAGATCACTACTAAGCCCATTAAGATTTCATGGGAAAATTTGTAATTTTAAGAATGTTAAATCAAATGAAATCCAATGCTCATGAAAGGATCATACTATCATATAATCACCATTTAAGGGCTTTGAATAAATGTATTACAATATTCCTAACTTGAGCCCATTACCTTAGTATCATCCAACTAAATTAACCTCCAAGTCACAATAATTTACAAAATTACAATTTTTCCCTTACAATGAAAAGATGGCAATTTGGTTTCTACCTCTCAGCCCATTATATTTCAAACAATTAGGATAGTTTACTATGATCAAAATTACCCATTTACCCTTTTGGTTAATCCTAAATTTTAATTAAGGCATCAAAATCCAAATTTATTATTTTGCTTCTATGGCTCTCCACTTCATAACTCATCAAATATTACTCAAATGACTCTAAAGTTTTTATGGTACCCAACACATGGGTCAATTAAAATAATAGAGGATAAAAATGTAATTTTTCCAATTTTTATTTATTTATATAATTATTTTAACTCAAAAAATAAGATTTTCAATTTTGATTTATTTATTTAATCAAAGTAAATTTTAAGTTCATCGGAAAATTATTGTAGGTTCAACTAGGTCATAGAACCACTTGGACAAATTTTCATAAATTTTCAAATTACATTTTAATTATTATAATTATTTATTATTTTTTTTAATGATTAATTAAATAGAAAATATGTTTTAATTTTAAAAATCACTTTTTTTATTTTTATTAAATCTCTCTAAGCCTAGAGAACTCATGGAAACAAAATTTTAGTTTTTTCAAATATCATCTTATTTATTTTAATTATTTGAATGGAAGATTAAAGAGAATACATTTTTGACATTTAAAAATACATAACTAAATATGAGGATAAAAATGTGATTTTTCCAATTTTTATTTATTTATATAATTATTCTAACTCAAAAAATAAGATTTTAAATGTTGATTTATTTATTTAATCAAAGTAAATTTTAAGTTCATGGGAAAATTATAGTAGGTTTAACTTGGTCATATAACCACTTGGACAAATTTTCATAATTTTTCAAATAACATTTTAATTATTATAATTATTTATTAATTTTTTAATGATTAATTAAATAGAAAATATGTTTTAATTTTTAAAATCACTTTTTTTATTTTTATTAAATCTCTCTAAACCTAGAGAACTCATGGAAACAAACTTTTAGTTTTTTCAAATATCATTTTATTTATTATAATTATTTGAATGGAAGATTAAAGAAAATACATTTTTGACATTTAAAAATACATAACTAAATCAAGAAAATTAAGAAAAATATTTTAAAGGGTCCCAAGTAATCAGGGAACAAATAAAAATTATTTGTTTCATTTTCATATTTTTGGAATTTTTTATTATTTTTAATTATTTTTAATTCAATGAGTAGCTAAAAAATGAACTAATTATTTAAAAGAAATTTTATTACTCCTAAGTGCACATGATCACAAAGAACTCAGAAATCCACTTTTCAGAATTTTTCTAATTGTAGTTAATTTATTATAGTTATTTTAATGCAAAAAAAACCATTTTACTTAGAAAATAGGCTTTAGTGATCAAACTAATTCAAATGAGTTTCAAATTTTTACAGAGTATTAAAATAATCATTATTTACAGTGTGGAATCATTTTTGTTAGTTTTTTAATATTATTTTTATTATTGCAATTATAGTGAGTTTTTATGAGTTAATTAATCATAGTGATTTACAAAAGCATTTAAACTTAATTTATATTTATCTAAGAGTCCTCTGACTACAGAAAACCTACCAAAACAAGTCCAATATTTTTTTAATTCATATTTTGATTTTTAATTTTTTTTTAAGAAAAAAATAGACAAGTAGGGTTAAAAATTAGTGTTTCAAGGCTATAGATGCTCTTTAGCCTTGGAGAAATTAGAGAATATTCCTGTTAACATGAGGAATCCTAAATTTTCAAGCCATGGTGATTAATATTTACTTAATTATAGTTAAAATGGCCCATAGAGTATTTTATTAATTAAAAATCACATACATGTTAAATAAATTTATTGTTTATTCCACATTATTCAACTCTGTTCACTTAGCAAGAAGGTATTTTTATTTTACTTTTTTGATTTTTCTACACTAAGTTATGAATTTTCAAAATTTTGCAATTAAAATAAATCAAAAATGAATTAATCTCTGACACACCTAAAAATTACATACTTTTTCATATATATTTTTTGCTCAATTTTAATGATTTTTAATGATATTACACTTTAAATGAAGGTATTTTACATATTTTTATTTCAGGTACAAGAAATGAACTTTTGGAGAAAATGAAGCAAAGATGATGCAATTTGGAGTAAAAACGAGCAAGAAAGAAAATTCTGACTTGACACATTTTGATATGTCTTTATATGCTTATCTACTTTACAATTCTCACATGTTTTGAATGAAATTACACTTTAAGAAAATGTTGTTTTCATGCTATTTTTGTAGGTATATTGATCGTGACTGTCTATATGCAACATTATAACAATGACTTTAATTATAGTTTTTACTTATATTTCCTTATTTTACAACAATGGCAAAATCTTGATTCTGAAGAAAATAAGAATGTAACTTTTCAATTTATGTATATATATATATATATATATATATAAGGATACTAAGCAAGTATACATATCGTTATCAAGTAATATAAGACTTTTTTATTAAGACTTAATATCAAACCCACAGGGAGAATACACAATATGCACTTTTGATCAGCAACATTCTATTCTAAAAATATAACTACTTAAACTACTAATATTTTCACGGTATTAAAATTCAAATCTTTTTTGATATTTTTGATATATTGATAGAACAGTAACAATTTAAAAAGATAACTTGAGTTTATGTATAAGAAAAGTACTAAATTTGAAAAATATCTTTCTCCTTATCATGAAAGTGTAAAAATTGTGTTGTGCCAAATAGGAGCAAATTATATGCCTTACCCTTACTTGAGATGTTATAAAGAACATTGGTTAATTTAAAGTTTGAATAGTTCTGAAGACCGACTAGGTAGGGAAGATAACAACACTCACTCTAGAGTTCCCTCGATTCCCTCCACCCAGTGGCTAACATTTCGTATCAAAACCTAAAATAATAAATCAAGTTCAGGGCTTTAACCTGTCACTTTAAAGTCCTCTAACTCTACACCCTTCAATGATTATTTTCTTGTTTATTTGCACTAAATCATATAAATTGCATTCTCATTCGTACAACCTCATGTGATTCTTTCCAATTGTTGACTGAGACAATACCAACCTGGTTCCTACAGGTTCTCACAACAAATTTTAACATCTGGATTGGCCAAATCAAGAAGTAAATGAAGTTCATGGATTTAAATCATCACAACTTCTTCCAACATTAACGATCAATACTCTCCACAACTTCCATCCAAACTTTAATTACTTATCATTTTAAGGAGAAAAATAAAGAAAACTACTCAGAATTCATGGAGAAAACAAAACCACACTTTAGTTTAAAAGTAGAAATCATTGTTAAACCAACAAGAAGTCTCGATTAAAACTAAAAGTAGTTTAAAACAAAAGAAAAGATAAAACTTATCTCAAATCCTCCACCAAATTCTTGAAGTTCCTTTGAATCTCCTCTCTTTTACAACACTCTTAAATCTCAAAATAAAACTAAAAATAAAAAGAAAAAGTAAATTTTGTGTTGCCTAAATCTCTCCACAAGATTCTCAACGATCTTCTTCTCAAAACTCCAGCACTCTCTCCCTCTACAAGCACCCTATCCCTCTTCAAGCACCCACTTCAAATGTAAAATCTCCCTTCTTTTATAAATCTTCAAGAGGTGCCTTGGAAAGCCTTTGGATGGAGAATTGCTGATATTAAAGGAATTAATCCTTTAATTTGTATGCATAGAATTCATATGGAAGAGAACTGCAAACCCATAGCTGATCCGCAAAGGATATTGAATCCTGTTATGAAAGAAGTTGTGGAGAAAGAAATTTTAAAGTGGTTAGATTTTGTAATTATCTACCCTATTTCAGATAGTGCATGGTGCATGGGTTAGTCCAATTAATTGTGTTCCTAAGAAAGGAGGAGTAACTGTAACTTTAAATTAATATAATGAGTTAATACCTACTAGATAAGTTACAGGGTGGCGAATATGCATTGATTATAAAAAATTAAATCTTACCACTAGGAAAGATCATTTTCTTTCTAGATCAAATGCTCGATAGACTAACTGGGCATAAATACTTTTGTTTTCTGGATGGATATACTAGTTATCACCAAATTCAAATATCTATTGAGGATCAAGAGAAAAAAATGTTTACCAGTTCTTATGATACTTTTGCTTTAAGAAGAATGCTCTTTGGTTTATGTAATGCCCCTGCTACATTTCAAAGATGTATGATGGCAATTTTTTTTATTTAATTGAAAAAAGGATTGAAGTACTCATGGATGACTTTTCAGTGTTTGGAACCTCATTTGACTCATGTTTAGAACATTTATCCAAAGTTCCTAAGCGTTGGTAAGAAACAAATTTAGTCCTTAATTAGGAAAAATACCAATTTATGGTAGCAGGAGGAATTGTATTAGAACATCAAATATCAAAAAATGATATGAAAGTAGATCTTGCTAAATTTCAAGTGATCACTAATTTACATTATCCAACAAATGTAAGGAAAATTAAGAGTTTTTTAGGACATGATGGATTCTACAGATGATATATTAAAGACTTTCAAAGATTGCAAATCCTTTATGCCATTTACTGGAGAAAGATGCAATTTTTAATCTTGATGAGTATGCTAGTAAAACTCATAATGAAATCCAAATTAATTATACAACAACTAAAAAAGAGTTATTAGCAATAATATATGTCTTAGATAAATTTAGATCATATTTAATTGAAACTCATTGCGTATGGCATACAGATCATTCTGCTATTAAGAACTTAATAAAAAAGAATGATGGTAAACCAAGACTTATAAAATGGATTCTTCTTTACAAGAGTTTGATTTTGTAATAGTAGATCGGAAGGGGACTGAAAATCAAAATGCTAATCATTTGTCCAGACTTGAGTTAAAGAACCACTTTATTTCGAAAAAGAAATTAATAAACATTTTCCAGATAAAAACTTGTTGAATATTAATGAGTGGCGTGTTCCGTGGTATGTCGACATTGTGAACTTTCTTGTTACGATATTATACCATTTGGAATGACATACCAACAGAAGAGGAAATTTATTTCTGAAGCTAAGACTTATTTTTGGGATGACCCATTTTTATATAAACAAGGAAAGGATTTTTGATTATTAGAAGATGTGTACAATTAAAAGAAACTTAGGAGATTATCCAAAAATGTGATAATTCTTATTTTAGGGGACATTTTGGTGTTGATAAAACAACATACAAAATTTTACAATCTGGATTTTATTGGCCTATAATTTTTAGAGATGTTAATGCTTATATCAAAACTTGTGATAGATGTGAAAGAGTAGACAATATTTCTAGAAGAAATGAGATGCCCCTCAATTATATGCTAGAAGTTGAAAATTTTGATGTTTGAGGATTAGATTTCATGGGAAAATTTATACCATCTTTTGGAAAATTATATATTTTGTTAGTAGTGGACTATGTATCCAAATGGATAGAATTTGTTGTTTTATCTCAATGTGATGCTCAAAGTGTGGCAAAATTTTTGAAAATGAACGAAAACAAATATATTTTGTAAATTTGGGATGCCGAGAGTTATCGTTATTGATGGAGGAAGTTATTTCAGAAATGACATAATGGAGAAATTATTAAAGAAATATCATATAAATCATAGGACTGCAACTGCCTATCATCCTCAGATTATCCTCATATCAGTAGTTTGGCTGAATTATTCAATCAAGAAATTAAAAGAATTATTGAAAAAACTGTGAATCCAACAAAAATGGATTGGTCAGTCAAACTTGACTATGCTTTGTGGGCTTATAGTACTGCTTACAGAACTCTTATAGAAATGTCCCCATATAGGTGTCGACACTATTTTGGTTAAAGAGTTGCCTGGAAGAAGCCGTCGGTCACCAGAATCAAAATTCCGTCACCCGCTTCGGAAGAACATTTAAATTTAAATATAAATACATATTTTTGAGAAATACGAAATCAAACTTCATAGTTTAAATGAAAGAGCGTTGTACCTCAAACCCTGTATGTATCTTCACGGATAAACACAAGACTTGAGGGTGAGGCTCGATAAAATAAACTAAGAAATGTGTGATGTTTGTTTGGTCTACGAAATCATTTTATTTGCCGATAATTTTTCCTATTTAATATGAAGAATGAAATAGGGTTTATCTTAAGCTGGGTTCAGACAAGCTTCCTATAAGGGCAAGCCCCTATAGTTAATTACATCATAAAAAATCAAAGTCACCTAAGAAAACTCTCAATAAAAATCAGGGGATATTATCTTTAAGGAATTCAAACGGATAGGACTTTTCAATAAGATTGGACAAAGAGGTGTGAAAAGGGAGCTCAAATTTGGAAGATTTTATTTTGTAATCCAAATGAAGAGATTAGGGAATGTCATAGATCCGGAGGTTGGAGGAGAACCTCGATGACTTCTCGGTCTATCCTATGATTTGGCTTCAGTTTTGAGGAGAAATATTTAGGTGTTTCATCCTACAAATTTTATTTGTTAGGGCTTGCATTCGTGTGAAACGATCACACAGATAGCCTGGAAGATGTGAGGGTTTAAGTCATGAAAAATGACAACCTCAGAATCCTAAGACGAGTTAGGGCTTATATTGTACGACATGGTTGTACAAAGGCTAAAGATGAGGTGAGGATTTATGTTGCATAAGCAAACAACCTCAAAATCCTATAGCTTGGTTATTTAGTTCTAAGGAGGATTTATTGTACGACATGTTTTACTAACCAGAATGCTAGCTCCAAGCTCTTTGCGTGACGAGTTTAATTTTTCTAGGATGTCTAGTTATGATGTCAAATCATTATGATGTCAAATCAGGTGGCCCTATGGTTGTAGTTCTTTAAATTTTATGGGGGATGTTAAAGTTGATTAGAGAGACACCGGTTAGGATTCCACGGTTCCCTCATTCTGACACCAATATTTTCTATTGGATTCACATAGTCCAAATGAATCTACAAAACTAAACTTAATGAGTTCCATAATTTCATTTAGACCATGGGAAGCCTCATTAGCAACCGTAGGTTACCTCCTCCAAGGGATTCCCGATCATCTAATAGAGACATCTTAATTTTGTTTGTTGTAGTTGTTGTTTGATATTTGTGATTAAATTTTGAGTTTTTTTATATTTTGAATATTATGGGGGTGAATTTTATCTTGGTTGATTTTAGTTTTAATTTTTGTTTTAGTTTTGTGGCTATCCTAATAGTTTTAGTATTCATGCAAAGTGACATTGTTGTTTAACATGCAGGTTTGTGTTAACATCAAAAGTACAGTATTAAAGTACAAGAAAGACGGTGCTGTAAACTGTAAAAGCGTATCTGGTGAGTCTTCTCATTCCACAACCTAAAACTCAAAATGCATGTCAGGGCATTTTATATGAAGAAGAAAAGTAAAGTTTTGGCGACCTACCTAACTCTAGGTAGGAATTTGGTGGTTTGTCTGTAAATGACACTATTTTAAATATTTTAAAGTGCCATTGTTTGGACAATTTTGGATTAGAGTGCTCTCGCTTAAATTTGTTTTTTTTTTTTTGTTAAGATCTGTGCAATATAAATTTTCGTGTACAAAAGTTTTTTTTTTTTTTTTTTTTTTTTTTTTTTATAAATCCATCCTAAAAATACTTTTAATGCTCAATGAATATTGATGTTTCAATTACCCCTAAGAGTAGGGTAATTATCATTTGTGATTTAATTTGTAAATTTTGTGGGTGAAAACACTTGAAGAGGCAAGTTGGCACTATCAAAGACATTTAGCCAATTTTTTTAATTTGAGCTTATAGTGTTCCAAAGGTGTTTAATTTTAGCTATGCTAACTTTTCTAATCCTCATTTAATCATATTTGATTTAGCCTAGGTCACTACTAAGCCCTTAAGGTTTTGGTGGATGTCTTAGTTATTTTTCAAAGAGATTAAAATTTTAAGTGATGATGAATCATTTTTTAAAACTTTCGAAAATCATTCAAACCTCAGATAGGGGTATTAAATTAGTTAGTTATTAACACCCAAAATTGTACTCCTAAGTCTATGATCATTTGGTTGATAAGACTTTAAAATTTTAATACTTTTAAGGATGTTACTAATTTATCCTTTAATTAACAAAAGTGAGATTGGTTTCTACCAATTAATCCCCTTCTATTTCAATCATCCAAATAAGTTTGTTAAAATCAGAGGTTACCCTTTTCCCTCTTTGAATTAAGGCTAAATTTCCAAAATTACACTTTTAAAATTACACTTTTGATTACACTTTTGCCTCTAAGGCTCTATCACTTCATAATTTATCAAATTTAATTCAAATGACTTTGGGATTTTCATATTACTTTACTCATGGGTCAATTACGACATCAGAGGAGAAAAGTGATTTTTCAAAATTTAATTTAATTTACATATTTATTTTAATGCAAAATTAGGATTTTTCAAAGAAAATTCCATAACTTGACCAAGACAAAGCCTGATCCCTTGAAATTTTTACTGGAGGTAGACTTAGATCAGAGAACCATTTGGAACAAAATTTCATGATATATTGAGTTTTTTTGTGAATTATTAGAATTATTTTAAGTTCTAGATCATTTATTAATTATAATTTCTAGATCATTTATTAATTATAGTTCTAGATCATTTATTAATTATAATTTTATTTTTACTGGAGGTAGACTTAGATCCTTGAAGTTTTTATTTTAAAAATAATTTTATTTTTATAAAATCTCACTGATCACAGAGAACTCCAAAAACTCATTTTAATAACTAATTAAGTTATATTTTGATTATTAAAAATCATTTTAGTGTTAAAAATGCCATTTAACTTAGAAAATCAATTTGAGTTATTAAATGAGCTCCAAATGTTTTGAAATTTTTATGGGTACTTCTCTGAACTTTGAATCTTAGTAAAGATTAAAAATCAAGTATTTAGATGTTTTTGTTACCCAAAATTAATTTTCTTTGTGTCTTAGGGTTGGTGGAAATTAGGAGCATTCTTAATGACTTAATCCATAAAATATTTTCCAAAAGGTTCTCTGGTCATAGCAAACCTTCCAAAATTTTTTTGGAATTTTTTAAGCAGCATGCTAATTATTATGATTACTTTATGGAAATAAAAGACATAAACTTGAAAAGTATGGATCTCTGTCTAGAGATCTCCTCTAACTTTGGAAAAATTAGAGAATGTTTCCGAAGACAGAGGCAACAACATGCTAAAATTTCAAGTCATGGTGAAATGTCTACATGCATGGAGAATTAAAAGACTCAAAATCATATTTAATTAATTAAAAATAAAATATGCATCAAACAAACTTTAAAACATGTCCACATTGTTTTCCTCTATTCACTGAGCACTAGGGTGTTTTTATTTTATTTTTATGATTTTTCTACATCAAGATATAATTTTTTAAAGTTAGGGAGCATTTTCTGAATTATTTAAATCCCTATTTATCTATTTAAACGCGCAGCGCCATTTCAACCTACGGCGGCTCCGAAGCTTCATGCGGCACACTCCTATTTGATGTCGTCATCCACCTCAGTGGTGACTAGGCCCCCGGCTCTCGTAAGGAAGCCGTTGATGAGATAAACACACGATCAGACGGCTCTCCGTCATCGTCCCTAATGGCCTAGCCCGAGAACCGTCCATCTTCAAGGCTTGATATCTCCCTCATTTCTCAACTAAATTGAATGAATTTTTTTTTAAAATGCTCGCGAGACTAGAAGAACATATTTATACGTTAAGATGTCATGAAATAAAGCTTAATCAAATGGAGAATCGAAATAGGCTTGGTAAGAGACGGAGTTCAATACCTTTGCTCTGAGAAGGGAAGATTCAATCAGAGGTGCTCGGCACATTTGTTGGAGTTCAAAGAGGCTAGGGATTGAGCCTCTTGCTGTGGTGAAAGGTCTAGGTATGAATTTGACCAAGCTATGAAAGGTCTAGGTATGAGTTCGACCAAACTTGATTTCAGGTGTTGGTCTAGAGCTATGCTAGGGTCGCGGTGGAAGGGGGATTTGATGGGGCTTCTCCTTTTTTCCCTGACTGTGGTGAAGGTGTGAGTAAGTGTAATTTGAGTTTGGTGGACTGTGGAGGTGTATTGAGATCTGTCATGATTTTAGCCAGAAGTTTGAGCTCAAAATTGAGCTTCTACAGTGAGAGTCAGTGGGGGAAAGTGGTTGGCTTAAGCTGAGGAGGTCTCAAAGAGTCTCTATGAGCAATTTGGAGGGCTCTCTCCGGAAAAATTTCAACTCTCGTTCCATGGCTATGGATGGGAGCTTTTTATAAGAATGGCTTAAGGTTTACTGTCATGGCCAATTATGGGGTGAAAAGTGATGCTTAGGTGGAGAGCAGAGAGGCTCTAACATTTGATTTGGATGAGGTGGCCTCTAGGTTTGAAATGGATTTGATTCCATGGGGGTGGCTCATGGTTTTGGTGTTTTCTGGCCACTAGGCTGGCCAACCATGGTAGGGGGGAGGCTAGGTGGTCAGGTGAGCCAGGGGAATATGTCATAGTAATTAAATGAGTTGAGGTTTAGTTTTGGAAAAAATATCCAAGGCTTAAGAGAATATGTAATCAAAATCCCTTGATTTAGGGGACCTTTGGTCCATTGATTAGCTTAGGTGGTTTTATGGGGTCTAGCTTGGTCACTAGGGTCCAACTAATGCCTGTGGAGTCATTAATTTGGTGACATTGGGGTGGTTAGGCTACTTTATTGCATGGGTCCAATGTGGGTTCAAATGATCAAAACATTGGTTTGGGCTAGGCTAGCCATGTCAATTGACCCAATTGATTGATTAATTTGATGTAGGTGATTTTAATGAACAATTTTTGGGAAGGATTGAAAGGATTTTGAGCTCAATTGGGGGGTCAATTTGGAGGATTTTTGAAATTTGGTCAATTTGGGCATGTTGGGCTAGACTTGGGTCTAGATTGGGCTAGGCATGGAATTTGGTTCAATTAAACATTCCAAATGATCAAAGGAGGTGTTAGAAATATTTTTAATGAAGTAATGGAATGGAAATTTTTGGGTTAAGGCAATCATTGGTGAAATTTGGAGGCATAGCCAATTTGGGGCTAATTTTAGGGCTTTTGACCTAGGTTGAAATTAAATAAAATTGAGGCTTCATCAAGGCCAATTGAAGGTCAAGTTTGATGTTTAGGAATGTTATGAAGAGTTTAGGTTCCAAATTGAGACCCATGGAGTCGGCCATGGGGTTCAATTTGGTGGAACCAAGTCATAGGGCAAAAATTGGGGGTTTTGATTTATATCAAAATTGGGCTCAAATCATGGGCCAATTGACCTTGGATTTGGTTTATATTTGTCATATTAAAGGTGAATTTAGGTTTATAATTGAAGTTTTTTGAGATTGGGACCAATTTGATGGACATTTGAAGTGGATTTGGGGAAATTGGACCTTTGAAGGCAGTTTGGGGGTTTTAGTCAAAGATGGTCAAATTGACCAAAATGGGTTATGTAGTAGTTGAGAAATAAAAATTAGAAATATTTGGAGTATTTTGGGAATTTTTGGGATTTTTTGAATTTTGGGCTAAGGAGGGGTATATTGGTAATTTGACATTATTGGTAATTTTTGGGTAATTTGGATGTTTTCAAATGGTTTGAAATGATTTTTGGAAAAATTTGGGTATTTTGGGAAAATTTTGGAATTTTGGCCAAGAAAAATTTTTGGAAAAATTTGGGTATTTTGGGAAAATTTTGGAATTTTGGCCAAATTTAGGGTTTCAAGGGTACTTAGATAATTTGGAAAAGTTTAGGGGCAAAAGGCTAAGTTGGGTATTTTGGTAGAGTTAGGGTCCCAACCATCATAAATAACCCATGGACCAATGGAAACCCCATTTGAGTCCTTTATGTAGTGGTCTTAATTAAAAACCCTTGCCTAGAGCCAGTGGGTTTAGGGGACCATCTACATGAGTATTCCAAAGGATCAGGGATCAAGGTTAAGAAATTTTGGGTTTGTATTTGTTAGTGGTTGTGAGTGATTGTGAGTACCTTAGCTCTAGACTAGCACACAGAGTTAACCCTAAAGACAAGCAGTCCTATGGGACTTGAGTCCCTCATAATGACCCCACCGACTAAGTGCTAGAGGTTAGTACCAATATGTAGAGCTTCAAGTTGAGTAAAGAGGAGTTTAAAATTTCTAATTGTGAGGGTTCCTTTTCTTGTTTTCTAGCAATAGTCAATAGGAATTCCTATGGCTGACCTTAGGCTACTAAAGAGGAAAACTAAACCTGAACCAAAAGTAAGGTCAACAATAGGCTAATATTTGGGAAAGCTTGTTTGTTTAATCAATATAAGGAGGTGGTTGAAGTTGATTAGAGCGATACTAGTTAGGATCTAATGATTGCCTCATTCTTGTATCACTATTTTCCTTTGAATTTACTTAATTTAAATGAGTTGTTAAGCTCATCTAAACTGGGGAGATCTCATTTGAAGATGGGCATCATCGAAGGATTCTTACTAAAAATACTTAGTCAGGGCAATAAGTTTTGCTATATAATTCAAGGTTAACATTATTTTCACGCAAACTTAAGTCCAGGTGGATGTGACCATTTATTGTGATTAAATTTTATCCTTATGGAGTTGTGGATATTAAAGATCCTAAGTCTGAGAAAATATTTAAAGTTAATGGACATAGACTGAAACCTTATTTTATAGGGGATCCACATAAGTTTAATGATAGAATTATGTTGGGTTAAGTAGAGTAAGCACTGGTTACGTCAAACTGACGATGTGAAACCAAGCGCTTTGTGGGAGGCAACCCAAAGTTATCAGTGTGCTTTTATTTTAATTGTTGTTTTATGTGTGATTAAGAAAATTTTTGGTAGTATTTTTTAGACTATTATGTGTTAGTAAAGATTTCAAGACTTTTTTTAGTGACCAAGATATGTTAGAATGAGAATTCGGATGTTAAGTTGACAGTGCAAAAATGTGCACTGGCGCTTAAGTGCCAGATCTGGCGCTTAAGCGCGGCAGTTTAAAATATGTGCTAAATTAATATTATAGAAGGGAAAACCACCTAGAAGTTTGTAAAAACATTCTAAGGTAGTTTTTAAATGTGTCTAAGCGTTATTGGAAGGATTTAGGCCTATAAATAGAAAGGTTTAGTGAAGGAATTTCACCCCAGATCATTTCTAGCACTAAAGTCTAAGAGAGCGATAGATTTTAAGATGATGTCTTCATGGGAGATGGATTTGAAGAAGGAGGAGACCATGAGGAAGAAATTCATTAGTTAAAGTGCACAAGAGATGTATAACAGTTTCTTAGTCATTAGTATTGAAGGGATATCAGAGAAGATCGACAAAATTGAAAATAACATGTTTGTACTAAGGATTAAGTTATTGGAGATTCGTGCACATCTTGAGCATATTGGATGGCAATTGAAAATGCAATTTAGTCACACTAGTTATGTAGAGGAAGTAGATAAGGATATGTTTCTTAAGAAAAGTGGATTGAAGAAGATTGCATCTGTCTGTTTTATCAACTTTATATTTCACCTGCCCCAGGAGAGACTAATGAAAGACCTGAATTGGTTTCTTCTAGTGAAGAATGGAATTAAGTTCTATGTTTGAAGTTATGTTTTTGTGTGATTAAAGTCATTTTCTTTAAGTGTTTTAGTGTTTAAGACTTGGTTTTAGAGTTTGTGTTACTTAGGTGTTTAATTATGAAAGATTGTTAAGTGTTTGTATTTAGGAAAATTTTCTCATCCAAGACTATTTGGAATGAGAACTAAGTGTTTAAATGCATTTGTACTCATTTGTGAATTAATATAAGCTTGTTTGTGCGAAATTTTGTGTTATTTTAGCCTCGAATTGAAATAGTTGTTAAGGAGAATTTTGAGATAAAGGAGGGTTACAGGAAGTTGAAATCGTGCACTGGCGCCTAAGCGCTACTTCTCACGCTTAAGTGCAAGCAAACCCGAGAGGCAGGCGCCTAAGCACAACTTACAAGCGCTTAAGCGCCGGTTAACAAAAATCGGTTTGTGAACGATTAAAAGTAAATTTTTGAGCCAAAATTCTCCATTTATAACACCACCGTCACCTTCTTTCTCTCGAGTTAACGATTTTTTAGGACTAGGGCACATCTAAAGTGAAGATTTCTTGGTGGAATCAAGTGAAATTTGCTAGATCTAAGTTCTTTGAGGTAAGAGCTGTACTTCTATGTAAGAATTTTGAATTTTCACCATGTATTTTGAGCACATTTGGATAAATTCGAAAATTTACTTTTCATGGTGAAAAATGAGGAAAAATTTATAGAAATTGCTTAGGAAGTTTAGTTTAGTGATTTAAACTCAATTTTTAAAGTTATTTTTGGAATTTATTAAATTTGTAGAATGACACCAAGAATGAAAAGGAGCAGAGGAAAGAGCCCATTTGATTTGAGCAAATTTGTCAATTCAAAAGCTCAGGATCGATAGAGTGACACTCTACAGTCATACAAATTTATTCAAGAGTGATGTTTCAAGAGTCCAGGTGGAAAAGTGGAAATCCTGATAGTCCGCCAACAGTGGAAACAGTTCTGTTGTTTCTCTGTTGTTGTTGTGATTATTTGTTGTGAGTGAGTTCAATGCAAATCTCTCTTAAGCTGAAAAAAATCGATTCATGATTCGAGGGAAGTTGGTACCTTTTCCGCTAGAGATAATCAACTTGTTTTACCATTTACCACTGGATACGTTATGTTTTTTATGAAAATTATAGTCCTACTGAAGCAGAATTAGACAAGATTATTTCTTACTTGACTGTTGGGAGAGGACTTTGGAAGATAACTAATGAAAGGAGAGTTAATTTCCAAACTTCAAAGTTATGTGCACCTTCAAAGTCCTGGCACTATTTCATTTCTACTCGTCTTCTTCCAACCAATCATATCAGTGAAGTGACCAGAGAAAGAGTGACGTTGAATTGAAGTATTCAAGAGGGAAAGCTCATCAACATTGGAGCTTTGATCTGTCAGACTATCATCAGTCCTGCTACAGGTGTTACAGCTGTGTTACGTTCTGCTACAACTGTTACAACTACAGGTCTAGGATTTGCCTTTTTGATCTTTTCTTTGTGTGAGCAGGCTAGAGTTAAATATGATAGCTGGGAGGAAGTATTATTATCTCTAAAGCCCATCACTAAGGTGAATTTGAAGAATTATTCTGAGCATTCAAATTTTGGCTGGACAGGAGGATTTTCCAGAAGCTATGGAATGGAGATGTCTTCTGCTTCTACCTCTGCTGCTTCTACATTTAGACCATCTACCTCACGTACTGATACTTAAGATGAATTATTACAGAAGATGATGGATAATATCAATTTTACCACTGATAGTGTACAAAATTTATAGCATTTTGCATATCATACTAATAGTCATAATAGGAGAAAGAGTGATTATGAAGAGAAATTTCTCTCATCATTGGAGAGCTTGATTAGAGGTGACACAGGAGTGCAATTTCCACCATATCCTTGATATCTTGATTATGATCCTGCAGAAAAGTGGTGTAACGGTGATTATAAGGATGAGGAGTAGGATTGAGATATTTTTATGTTTGTTTATGTTGAAGACTATGTGAGGTAGTACTGCTACATTTATTTTGTGGTGGTTTGGACTATCTACTATGTTATGTTTGAGATTTTGTTAGTGGTCTGTTTTAACATTCTAGGGTAGTAACTTTTGATGTGTGTTTAATACCATTTTAATTAGATTAGGATTGAACTTGATTCTATGTTTTTTGAAAAGTTTAAAAATCTAGCTAACTTAGATCTTAAATTTAAATTTCTGAAACCGCTACCCTGTATTTTTCTTTTATCATGTTAGTTTGTTTATTTTTAGGTTGAGATTGTGAAATCAAGTTAGTGTGTTAGATTACTTTTATGTTTATACCCACTGCTTATTTTTCAATTGAATCTCTACATGTTAAATTGAAATGAAAATATAGAAAATTTGATCAAAAATTAATTTTACTCCTATTTTTAGTTTTATACTTATATCATCAGGGTTTAAAAATTCCTGTTAATATGTTATTTTAAATATTAAATCCTGCTTATATATATCTAATGCTAAACTGTTTAATCTGTTAAAAATTTAAGTTTGGGGCGATGAAAAATATTTTCAAAACTGGAATTTTATTTGTTCTCAAATGTGCTACAAGTGAATTTGATTTGAAAAAAAACATTGGTTATGTATATGAAGTTATATTAAGGAAGTAAAATTTGATTTTAGAAATGAGTAAGAAAATTTAGTTAAAATTGTTAGTAACGAAGAAAAACTTTAAGTTAAAATGTTTTTAGATGAGAAAATCATTAATATAAGTAATTATCTTTAGTAAGAAAAATTGTATTTTTGAAAAATTTAAATAATTTAGACTTTTATTTTTAATACTTAAAATTTCTTTTATTAAAATAATTTTCAAAACTTTTATTATATTTATAAGTAAAAGACTTATACAAGACTTTGCTTTAGGAAAAGAGAAGTGGAATTCAAAATCATTAAAGGTCTATCCACATATAATAATCCTTGCCTGAAAAAGAAAGTAAAGAAAAAGAAAAGAAAAAAGAGAAAGAAAAGAAATATAAAAAGAAAAAGAAAAAGAAAAAGTGAAAAAGATTTGGAAGGAGAAGCTTGAGTATTAGTGCCTAATCAAAAATTGGTTCTATATTTGATCTTTCTAAAGTATAAGACTTGAAAAACTCTTAAGTAGATATAATATAGTAAGTGAATTTATTTTTAATTAAAATTTTTAAGTGGAGATAATAAAAGAACTAAATTCTAAATTTGAAAAATCTACAATATATTTCTGAATTAGATAGAAACTCATATTTTCATCTTTCTTAATATTGAGAATTTCTAAACTTTAAGTTGATCCCATTAACTGAATATTTTTTCTAAATTAGACTGCTATATTTCTAAGTCAAAATTTTAGTAACTCCTAAAGAAACTCATATACATATCATACATATTTAGTTTTTAAAGATTGAAGTATCACTTGAGGATAAGTAACATTTTAAGTTTAAGGGATTTCGATACACCTAAATATATAGTGTTCTTAGACAAGTTTTATACCTATTTTTTGAAATATTGCGCTTTAATGGAAGGTATTTTTGTATTTTTCTTGCAGATACAGGTAAAAAGGGGAAAAATACTAAAAGGAGTGAAAAAGGATCAAATTTGGAGCAAAAATGTGAAAAATGTGCAATAGAGTTTTGGCGTCTAAGCGCAGGTTATATAGAGAAGGCCACGCCTAAGCGCCAGAGGCCCCACGCTAAAGTGTCAGGGGTTGTTATTAGATGAGTAAATTTTATTTTTGTTAATTTTGAAGAGGTTTTTGAGGCACCTATTGGCTTAATATGTGGTTATAACCACCATGGACAAAAATTATCGCGAAAGGATGAATCTCTTGGGGCAATACATTGAATCAAGACATATTTTTTAAGAGAAACCAAGGCACCTCTTGGAAAAATATAAAAGAAAGAAGAGAGGACTTTGAAAAGAGTCTTGAAAAGGTCTGAAAAAAGTGTGTGTCCTGAAGTATTGGAAAGTTTTGAAAGCTCTCATTTGGGGAGTTAGTTCGGAGAGATTTTCAGGCACCACTTTTACTTTTATTTTATCCTTTTTGTTATTTTATTTTGAGTGATTGTAAAGAGAATA
>NW_018227741.1:22960-27252 GCF_001263595.1 Phalaenopsis equestris
AAGATATTTTCATATTTAGTGCTTTTCCTAACAAGAAGAAAGATATTTTCATATTTAGTGCTTTTCCTAACAAGAAGAAAGATATTTTCATATTTAGTGCTTTTCTTCTACAAAAACTCTAGTTATCTTTTTAAATTGTTATCGTTCTATCAAAATATTAAAAATACCAAAAATAATTAAATTTTCATTACTGTAAAAATGATCTTTAGTTTAGATAATTATCTTTTTATTAAAAATAGAAAGTTTGTGGTTTGATAGTGCATATTGTGTATTCTCCCTGTGGGTACGATATTCAGGTCTTAATAAAAAAGTCTTATATTACTTCATAACGATATGTATACTTGCGTAGTATCTCAATATATATAAATTAAAAGTTAAATTCATATTTTTCTTCAGGATCAAGTTTTTGGTTTTGTTGCAAAAGTAAGAAAATATAAGTGAAATATAATCTGAATTATTGTTGTACTGTGCATATTAGCAGTATCCATGGATCAAGTAGCGTGGAAGAGACTGGAAAGTGGTTGAAGGGTGTGAACGGGCCTGAAGGGGTTTTTTCTGATCAATTTTGATTCTAAAAAGAGCCTTATATCAATTTTTCTATAGGTGCATCCAAAAACTCTTCAAAAAGCGTCCAAATTCGTCGAATCTTCTAGAAATAGAGCATGTACCAACATTGGCATCGTCGACGCAAGTGCCTTATAATTAAAATTCACGCCCTCTATCAAATGGCACCGTCGGCACCCAGTCTGACATCATCCACATTGAACATTTCTTCGAAAACTCTATTTTGACTCTAAATTCCATCTTTTTTGCTTCCTTTTTGCTTCAAGTCCTAAAAATCAACAACCTGCAATAAAACATGAAAGTTACCCTACCTTAGTTACCCTACTTTAAAGTGCAATATCATAAAAATGAGTATAAAATATGGGTCTAAATATGCATGTATTTTTAGTGTATTAAAATACCACAAACTTATATGTTACTTGTCCCCAAGTAACTCCTTTACTATATAAGAAATATGACTCATGGCAAGGAATTGAACTTCTAGATTTCCATATTTTAGTCCACTAAATACAATAGCATAACTTAAGAAAAATGTAAAATAACTCCAGTTAATACTAAAGGTATAAGAACATTCAACATTCAAGTCAAAGATTTCTTATTCTCTATTCTTTTCAAGGAATATTGCAAATTATTCATAATAAAGCCACTTAGAATACCATATGAAAAAAGAACTTCATGAAAATTTACTAGTAAATATGTTAATACTGAAATATAAGTTTAGAAAATGTAGCCAAGCCTTCTTCTTTAACTTGATTCAAGAGAAGCCAATTTTTAATTAGGCATCTCCTCAAGCTTCTCCTCACATATTTTTCTTTTCTTTCCTTTCCTTTTCTTTTCTTTTCAGGATCATTTTCAGTCCTTATTCTTTTCTTTCATTTCCTCTTTTTTTTATGTGAGGATTATTATATCTAGATAGCCTTTAATGATTTTGAACTATACTATCCCCTTCATAAATTTAAAAACTTTTCACATTCCTTCACTTTATAAATTTATATTAGCTTTAAGGATTTTTCATAAAGTTTTATTCTTTTCTTCTAAATGAATCTCTAAGATTTTTAATACTTAAGAAATACAAATTCATTTACTTATAATAGAAAAACATAGTATTATTCTCTCATACCAAATATCTTAATCTCTAAAATTAACCTTTATTATTGAAAATTTTTACTTAAGTTTACTATATAATTAGAAACTCAAATATAGTTATCTAAAGTTACCCTCTAATACCAAAGGAAATGTTAAATTTAAAAATTTTAAAAATATAACTAATTGAGGGCAAATAAAATTAAGTGTATTTTCTTTAAAAAAGAATTTTTCTTTCCCCCCAAACTTAAATTCTTAAAGGAATTAGCATGGAAAACTGAAAAAAGAATAAAGGGTAAAAGAAAACATTTAATACATAAACAAAGGATTTACCTGCTGAAGGTTTTGATATTGAAACTTAACTCTGAAATATTACAAGTGCTAATACGAAAAGCTAGAAGACTTAAAACATTAAATAACACATAATAAATATTAAAAATTTGCTGAGAAAGAGTTAACTATAATTAACAAAGTACTAAAAACTAACAACAACACTAAAATTATTTCTAATGTAAAAACAATTTTACAATTCTACTATCCCCAATATAACATAACATCTAAAGTAAAACAAAGTATCACACTCTAAAAACAAGCAATAATAACAATAAAGTACAACCAACTATAAATTAAGATTAAACAAAAGATTAAAAACATCGCCAGTCAACATCTTCTTCTTCTTCCACATCAAAGTTTTGCTACTAATACTGAGTAAAAATAGGGTGAGTAGGAAACTGAACTGAGTGATCACCCTTCATGTATCTGACCATCGCATTATCATAAGCAATATCATATTCAAACTTTTGCCTTGTCTTTTGCCTTGTCAAATCATCATCAAATCATCATTGTGTTCATTTCTGACCTCTATATTTTCTATTCTACTTTCCTTTTTGAAGATATATCCCTGTTGGATCATCAGTCTATAAGTTCCTGGAACGGAATATCCATACTCCTACTTCCAGACCTCTATCCAACATGAGATTCATACGTATTAGTATTGGGAGGCCCAATAGGTTTTAGAGGTTCAATCCTCTCCTCATTCATTCTAAACTCAACTTATGCATGTTTACATAATGTGAAGATCAGGGTAGGCTATGTTAAACCACTTGTAGTCTTTCCCAGAGTAATAGAACGAGTGTTTCTATAAACAGTAGAGCCTACATCTATCCTTCTCATCTGCTGGATACAGAAGTTCAAGATGGCTCTATGCTTTGTAACTTCGCTATAATGATTTGTTAGTATCATTCTACAAGATATAAAATAAGTCAGGCCTTAGATTCTACATTTAACATAGAAAGAGGGAAGTTTACCTTAAAATTATTCTTCACCTTCCAAGCTCCTCTTCCATCAGTAAGAAAAGAAATAACTTCATCTAAGGCCTCATTTGTACTAGAAAATGATTTGTACTAGCAACTATACACATCCTCTAACTGATAAAATTCATTAATCTTCCTTAGAGTAAACTCCACCATTTTCCCTTGAATAATCACAAACAAACACGTAGTCTTAATACATTTCTTTAAAGTTGGCATAGAACTCCATCACTATACCAATAAGAACATTGGCAGTAAAGTAACAAAAAATCTCACAAAATAAGTTCTACTTTTAGGTTCAAGTTTAAGTTTTAATGTCCTTTAAAGTTAAATTTATGTCATTTGAGTTTATGTCTATCGGTTGATGAGATGGATTTAGATCATCCATAATGTCATTTATTTTAGGTTTGGTGTCGGTCGGACTTAAAGAAGTTTGAATAATCCTAATAAAGATTAAAATTAAGATTTAGGTTTAATGATGATAAAACTTAATGATTGATGTCATTTAGATTTAATTTGGATAGAACCTAAGTTATGAAGATGATTTAGGTTCTATGTAGGTAGAACCTAAAATTTTAAGATGATTTCGATCCAATTTAAGTAAGACGTAAATTTTGATGTTTTTTAGGTTCAATTTAGATAAAACCTAAGTTTAAGATGGTTTAAATCCAATAGAAGTAGGATTTAAGATGATTTATGTTCAAAGTAAGTAAAACCAAAAGTTTAATATGGTTTATGTCAAATTTAGGTAAGGCCTAAGGTTTGAGACGATTTAGGTTCAATGTAGGTAGAAACTAAGGTTTAAGATGATTTAAGTCCAATGTAAGTAAGACTTAAGGTATGAGGATGATTTAGGTTCAATATAGGTAGAACCTAAAGTTTAATTTCTTTTTAAGTCCAATGTAGGTAAGACTTAAAATGATTTAGGTTCAATGTAATTAGAACCTAAAATTTAATATAGTTTAAGTCCAATATTGGTAGGAACTAAGGTTTGAAGATGATTTAGGTTTAATGTAGTAGAACCTAAGGTTTAAGTTGATTTAAGTCCAATGTAAGAACGATTTAAGGTTTGAGCAAGATTTAGGTTCCTTGTGGGTAGAACCTAAAGTTTAATGTGGTTTTAAGTTCAATGTAGGTAGGACTTAAGATTTAATATTATTTAGGTTCAATTTAGATAGAACCTAAGGATTGAAATGGTTTTAGGTTTAATTTAAGTAAGACCCAAGATATGAAATGGTTTAGGTTCATTGTAAGTAGAACCTATGGTTTAAAATGGTTTAAGATTAATATGGATTGAACCTAAGATTTAAAATAGTTCTATGTCCAATGTAGATA